>NC_036867.1:37351910-37441052 GCF_002910315.2 Salvelinus sp. IW2-2015 | reverse complement strand
TCTCCTCCCTCTCCATCCCTCTATTAGCTCCATAAGCAGCAGTCTGGAGGGGAGTTGTCCCGCACACCTGGCACAGGCAGGACAGTGACGACAGTAGTGACAGTGTCACCGAGGAGGGGGGTTCAGGGGAGGGAACCCCTAACCCCGAAACCCATCCCCCTCACACACCTTTCCTATCTCCACCCCATTCTCCACCCCTGCCCTATCCCCAGCTCTAACTCGGGCCCTAACCCTGACCGAGGTACCACCCCGGGGCAGGAAGTGACACCACTCCAGAGCAACACCAGCGTCGCTACGGGAAACACAGGTAACCATGACAAACCATGAAAAAGGACACTCTCATTCCCTAATATGGAATGATATGAAATGACTGATAGATACATACTGAATTCACTTCTGTGTGTGTGTGTCACTCCTCCAGACTCTGTCGGCCCGGGGGGCAGAGTGGTGAGGTCGGCGCGTGTGCCTATGGGGGGTTGGGCAGAGGAGGGACTTGGAGGCCGACACCCCGACACTGTACCTGAGGAGGGCTCAGAGGACGACATGCCTCCCAACATACACAAGGTGTTTACAAAATCACACGCACACACACACACACACACACAGAGATCTTGTGTATGGGGTTCCATATCATTGTTTCCCTCTCCTCAGGTGACGTAACTGACCAGAGAGACCCCTCCCTCCTTCGCAAACACATCACACATCCTCATCCTACCAGAGAAGAACTTCCTGCTCATCTGTGAACTTTCGACCATGGCTTCACCTTTGACCCCAGATGGTTAGACCTGTGGGATAACAGCATGCTGTGTTATTCACTCTGGGCTATAGAGAAAAACAATCGAGTAACAGTGTGAAGATTACAAGGACTTTTTCTTGACACCCTCCTTGAATGACACTTTAGCCAATCAAGTGACGGTGGTTGATGACTTCATCATAACTGACAACATGGAACCCGTAGCATATTTATCGGCTTTTATAGTTGCCTCCTAGACACTAATCTAAGGTCAGCTTTCTGGTTTCTCTCCATAATGGTTAAGGTTAGGATTTAGGGAGGGTAAGCTGATCCTAGATCTGTGCCTAAGGGCAACTTCTATCCAGAAATAACTTTTTCTTGCATTCATTTGCAAATCAGGTGTGGGTGTAAACTGCCAGTAATGTACCTTTTTTTWAAGATTTAGTAGTTTGTCATTATTTTTTTATTCTTTGTGTTGCTTATATTTATTGCACTTTCAGAGAAAAATTATGTTCTATATATATATATGACAGGAGAGCAGACTTCCACCGAAGTATGACTGCACTGGCACTAGGAATCCTTTTGGGATTGGGCGGTTGATTGGTCTGTTAAGAGGTCTTTGTACAATCTTGTTGTACAAAGACCTCATAGACATGAAGCAGGCACTAAACCGATATACACCGTGTGCATAGACATACTGGTAGGAATCAAATCAGGACGTTGGACTATTCTAAGTATATCATTGAGGTGTAGATAGTTAATAAATAGAGATATACAATAAACACATAATAATTCTTGTTTTTGTGTCATACAAACAATCTTTTAAATGAAAGAAAACACATTTACGGGCTGGTTGGAACATGTAACTTCAGCCTCTTCCGTGCCATATTTAAGCGCTTAAAGCGGCAATCCACAGTTGAAATGATAACAAAGCACCCCCCACCACTATTTCAGTAAAAGGTTGAAGGATGGGGCTGGAGAAATGTAACCACACTCAAATTCATAGACAGAGCTGTGGATGCAAGGACTGAACATCCATTCCGTTTTAACCATGTTTTGAGGCTATACAGTGTTTTTTGACATTTACAAATKTATATTTTGGCTTCTGATGGGGTACGACAGTTGAACTAAGCTCATGGGGCATTTACAACGAATACTCTCCAAGAATCAATGGGTTTATATCCAAAATGGACATGTCCAAAAATGTATATAGTAACTGCAGATTGCCCCTTTAAGCACAACCATCCCATAACTATACAGCAATGAACCTTCAATCAACACTAACAGCTGGATAGAATAGTCAGCATCAGGCCAACTGCATGTTTTTTCTGCCCAACTGTCTGGGGAAGAAAGAGAATGCACCTTATTGACTTTTATTAAATCCAAAGGATGTCACTTATCATTGTCAGTATATTAATTTTGATCAGTTCATATTTGCATGACTTTATTTTAACCAGGGCTTGTGCCACCGTCATAGAGTTGAGGTTGAGATGCATGGKGATTTACAAGTGTTTTGTTTTTGTGGTTCACACTGACTCTGKACTCACAAGTAGACTTGCCTGGTCCCAGATCTGTTTTAAGTGCTGTATAACCAGCCCCCATATGGTCGACCATGCAGCACTAACAGATCTGGGACCAGGCTAAAGATGACAGATGCTKCCAATAGATACAGTCAGAGACTCTACAGCTGGGTRTTCATTTCTAGAAGGCAAGGTCTGCAGCGCTGCTCGCTTTATTGATTGATATATTCATGTAATTGAGTGGCCAGMCACAGAGTCCAATCTGAATCAGACCCTGGATAAAAATAGAAGGCAGATGTGGAGGAATGGATTTGAATAATGTAAAGGGTCTCCTGGGACACAGTGGTACAAGTTTAACAACAAGGTACTAGGATGCCTGAGCTGACACATATAGCCTATCTGTTTTTGTTTTTATAGATTGTCCTGTAAATTGCCATTTTATACAGTTGTAAATCATCAATAAAAATGTATTTAATAACTTTTATGTAATTCAAGTTTTCAAGTTTTGTATGTACGGGATACACATGGTATACACTGTCCAATGAAATGCTTACTTGTAATAAATAATAAAATATAAGAACATAAAGTAAATGGAGCAGTAGAATATGATAAACATTTTAGCATAAGTATAGGGTAACTTGGGGGAAAAAATCCTTCCTTAATAAGCGGGCAATTCTTTGGGGGGGGAGATATTCAATAAAAACAGAAACTTTAGAAAGTGGGGGAAAACGCCCCCTGAAGATTAATGTGTTCAAATCAATTGTATATGTTTTATTGTGGCATTTTTTTGTAATTGACTCTTAAAAGCTAAAGTCTAGGTATCTTTAACTAAATAAATCAAATATTGGAAAACAAAATGACATTGCACATCTCACTATTAATATCCTCACAATTACCAGCTTTCCATCCAACCTTTTTATGCTAGTAAAGTACATAAATATAATGACAGACCTGATTGAAACCGAAAAATGTTAACTTTCCAAATGTCGACAAAATAAAATAGGCTAGACAAGGTGAGATCTTTTTATGTTTGTAAAAAAATGTCGGTGGAAACCCTTTAATTACAAATGTTGATATAATAGCCATCATATTTAAGTAAACTTGGAACCACACGCGATGACGTGTGGTTTTTCCACTACGACTCATCGGGAAAGCATGCAGTTTATTAGGTTACAGATTTAATAAATTATGATGAGCTTTAAAGGGGTATTGAAAAGTGCAAGGTGATGAAATTGATGCTCCTTTCCAAAATATCGAGGATCTTATTCTGGTGAGATGATAATCGGTACATGGTTGCCGTTTGACAAATACAAATAATCTTGCTCTTTTGTCAATAATAATAATATCATCATGTAATCATGTAGGCCAGGGATGGGAAACTCCAGTCCTCCGGGGCCGGAGTGGTGTCACACCTTTTCCCCATCCCTAGCAAACACAGCTGATTCAACTAATTGCATTCTAAACTGAAGATCATGATTAGTTGATTATTGGAGTCAGGTGTGTTAGCTGGGGCTTAAGCAAAAGTGTGACACCAATCAAGCCCCAAGGACTGGCCTTATACCTTTTAAAGGGTTAATTAATGATATAAGGTCTCCTCTTCAGGAGACCTGTGTGTGTGTGTGTGTGTGTGTGTGTGTGTGTGTGTGTGTGTGTTAAAACCTGTTTTTGAGTGTTGTGTCCTTCAGACACGATCAGAAGGCGTCTGCATTCAGACTCCTCCTGTCTGGATCCCACCGTGGTTATCGGGTTTTCTGAGAACACAAGGCTGCCACAGACCTGATGAAACCAGCCACCTGTCAGAAGATGCTTACACTCATTCACATTGTTATGACTCTATACTTGTCATGAAGGTCAGGTTTCGGTCAAACCCACTTCTGAGTTTTTACTTGCTGATAAGATGGTTCCTGCTGTCAGGGGGAGGTTAGATTTATTAAAATGTTGTTGCTAGGGAAAGTTACGTAAGGGTGATTGGGGAGGCTATATGAGTTACATGATGTCTTAGACATTTTGCAGAACTTGGGGAGAACTATCATATACTGTTATACTGTACTCTGTATCAACGTCTGCCTACAATAGTATTACTAAAAGGAGTATTTTAATACTTAAACAACAAGTCTATGTTTCCTTTCCATACTAATGTATGTTTGATAATTATATAGACCTGATCATTTATTGAAGAAATTGACCAACAGAGGCCCTAGGACTGAGTTAGGGAAACCCTGGGCTAGAGTGCATATGCCAATACCAGAGTGTGAGACAGATGGTATTTTTAGTTGAGCAAGACTAGTGGCATCCAGGGAAGGTGTTGAACACTTTTGGGAGACAAAGTGGTTTGTGTGAGAATTACAGGAGCGGGGCCTTTAACCCCAAGCCACCCTAATACAGGAAGGCACAATTTATAGTCCAATATTTACAAGTGTTTTGGGGAAGGTGGGATTGGTGTGCAAGTGTTTAAATTGAACAGTATTTAGCAATCATAATAAAAGTCTGATATTGATACAGTGTTTACCGGTTAATCTATCATCAACAACTTTCCCTTATTTACAAGTACCCCACAAAACAACTGACCAGTCAGGACTAAACCACCAGGTGGCAGGCTACTCCCACTCAACAATGACTCCTGTCCCACACATCAGTGTCAACGTTGACTCCTGTCCCGCTCATCAAAGCGCTAAAAGGAGCAGACAGTTCAAATGTTTGTGTCCTTTATCATTTCTGAGAATTTCTGACATTGGTTATAATATATAATGGCATTTCATTCTATAAGAGCCCGGATAGCTCAGTCGGTAGAGCATCAGACTTTTAATCTGAGGGTCCAGGGTTCAAGTCCCTGTTCGGGCGTTACAATTTTCTCTCCAGGGGTACTAGAATCTTGTGACTCTTCATGATGGGTCGTTCAATTACGCAAATCACGTGTGGTAAAATTTTCAAAAGTCCCTGTTTGGGCGACACCATTTACTTTCCATGATGTTAGAATCCTATAACCACTCAAAATATATGGTTCAGTTACGCAAATCACGTGCAGTACAATTTTCAGAGAAGAGTGACCTCTGTTGAACAGGTAAGCTTGCAAAAGAGATTTGTGCACTGAACAAAACAAAATATAATTCTTCCTCGGCTCTAAAGTTGATGCATTTGTTGTTACATACTTGTGCATACTTTAAATTTGAAGTGCATCCCGTACCAAAGGGGTTTAAGGGTTTGCTTGTCAGATGAACGACAGGTATGCAAGTAGTAGGCCCATGGCTGACCTATTGTTGGGTCTATGTATTGGAGTCGGCTATGCTCGGCTACAAGCTGTTATTAAGCGATCTGCTATTAATAAGCGGATACATCACTAATAATATAGTAGCCAATAATTTGTTTTATGTACAATACATTTATTAATTAACAGAGTTGCAGGCCAGGACTAGGACTCAGTCTTGAATGCAGAGGAAAAACAGCACAGCTGGCTTGTGCATGTTTGCCTATTTATATTTAGGCTCACAGTCAGTTTTTTTTCATGAGTTTTCGATTTTTACTAGAGACCTTATTCTAATATTGACAGATATGCCTTGGCTGGCCAGGGAAGGCGAGCATAGGCTGGTTGTGTAGCCTACGGCATTAGCAACTCCCGCTGAAGTCGGTAATGCTAAGCCATGCGGTTTTCATGTTTTGTGGCCCACTACTGCACGGTTGATATCTGCATTGCATTGACCATCCATTCTGTCCTTTCTTGATGTGCGCCCWCTGTTGCCACTGGGTTTCACTGCAAGTTTTACTTGAATGGGAGTGGAACGTCTATTTTAGGTCATGGCTAGAAGGGTTCTAGCTTTTGTCAAATTAACTTCAGATTTCACTTTTTGTAGCGGGTTAGGATAATTWACTCTGCAGGTTAGGATAATTAATGTAGCAGGTTATGATAATTAGGTTAAAGTTAGGAAAGTGTTAGGGTTAGCTAAAATCCAGAACTCAACTTTTTACGTTAATTTGACAAAATATGTCTAGCCATGACCATTTTGAGGACTATAGCAGTGGTTCTCAACCTGGTCCTGGGGACCCAARAGGGTGTACATATTTGTGTTTGCCCTAGCACTACACACCTGATTCAAATCATCAACTCCTTATCAGGCTTTGATGATTAGAATCAGGTGTGTAGTGCTAGAGCAAAAACAAAAATGTACACCCAGGACCAGGATTTAGAACCACTGGGCTATATTGTTCTGTTTATGGTGTTGCAACAGTCTTCAAATCAACGTTTTTTGGTCCATACACAGATTTCCAGATGTTATCGCAGGTGCCGCGAAATGCTTGTTTCTAGCTCCAACAGTGCAGTTGGAGCACATGTAGTCCATTAAAAAATGAAGAAATATCAGAACGAGCAATGTCAAAGACCGGAATATAAATATACACAGTGTACAAAACATTAAGGACACCTTCCTAGTATTAAGTTGCAATTGGGTTGAGGTCGGGTAGGAGCAGTCAATTCCAGTGTTTGGGTTGGTTATAATACCTGACAAATACAGATCATAGTTTATAACACGTATAATGGCAGTTCCCCTTCCAGAGGACAGAGCCCGGATAGCTCAGTCGGTAGAGCATCAGACTTTTAATCTGAGGGTCCAGGGTTCAAGTCCCTGTTCGGGCGATAGCATTTTCTCTTCCTGCGTGTTAGAATCTTGTGACTCCTCATATTGGGTAGTTCAATGACGCAAATCACGTGCCGTATAATTTTCAGAGGAGTGACGTCGGTTGAACAGGTAAACTTGCAAAAGAGATTTGTGTAATAAAAAATAATAATAAGATTTGTCGACTGATAAAAATAAAATCTAATTCGTCCGCGGCTCTAAAGTTTAAGCATTTGTTGTATACTTAAAATTTGAAATGCATCCCGTAGCCTACTAAAGTTTTTTTTAAGGGGTTGCAAGTAGATATGCAAGTAGTAGGCCAATGGCTGACCTTGTGTTGGGCCTATGGATCTGAGCCTATG
Source organism: Salvelinus sp. IW2-2015 (assembly GCF_002910315.2). Lineage (NCBI taxonomy): Eukaryota > Metazoa > Chordata > Actinopteri > Salmoniformes > Salmonidae > Salvelinus > Salvelinus sp. IW2-2015. Next base: position 37,433,830 of record NC_036867.1, on the reverse strand, counting down.
CTCGGCTACAAGCTGTTATTAAGCTATCTGGTATTACACACAGAAAATAAACCGATACATCACTAATCATTTAGTAGGCAAGTATTTTGTTTATGTCCAAGAAAGAAAAAAATGCCAATCTGCACCAATTCGCTTCAGGGGTCTCTTAGCTGTCCACCTGCAGACTGCAGTCCATGTGTGCAGCCCCAAAAAAGCATGCATGGGCCAACTGTTGCTCGTTATGAGTCTCATGAAAATAGACATTGATTGTATGTAAAATATGTAGGCATATATTTATTTAGGCTCACAATCTTGTATTTTCAGAGATGTTTTTGGTTTATTACAGACTGTATTCTAATGTCTCTTTTTCTGTTCATATTGACAGATTGGCCTTGGCAAGATAAGGCGAGGCTATGTTCTGTTCGGCATTAGTGACTCTCACTCAAGGCAGTATAAATGGTGAGCCATGCGGTTTATATGTTTTGTGGCCCACCACTGCACCATTCATTTTCATTGCATTGACCCTCCATTGTCTATCCCATAGAGAATTATAGAGGACTCTAGTGCCCAAAAGCCAGTTTTAGCATGGGTGGTGCCATTGAGACTTTCACCATTTTGAAGTAGTCAACTGGGTGGTACTTCCTATGGGCTAAGGAAGGATCACATAATTCCATTTGGAGCGATAATCCAATGAATTATACTCGTGAGCAAACATTCCATAACTGCAGGTGGCAGTAAATTGCCAACCTCGACTTTATACCTATTCAAATGGCACACTCCAGGTGGCAGTATGCACCCTTTTAGTTTGTTTACCAACTCATAGAAGTAGTAGAAGAAGAAAATGGACTACTTCAAAATGGCGCTGCCCAAGGGGCCAGGGTTCCAGTCTAGAAATATGGTTTCCTTTGCTCCTATAGTTTTGCATCGGTACTGCAGTTTAAGTGACGTCCGGCCCAGAAAGACAAATCCCATAGAAGCCACATAGAGAAGTCAGATTTGAAAATTCAGAATAATGGATGGACACTTTTCACCTTTGTACACAAACCATCCATTGAATTATTAAAATAATTGTCGCTGAGGCCAAATATTTATTTTCCCATCACTCGCAGCCGAAGGTATTAACTTTTTTATATTCATCCAGTGCGATGTTGGTCAGTATAAACCGGATGCAACCCAGATATAAACGGCACTGCCCTGTATTGTGTAATTCCAGTCCTCGGGGGCCTGATTGGTGTMACAGTTTTGCCCCAGCCCCAGCTAACACACCTGACTCCAATAATCACCTAATCATGATCTTCAGTTTAGAATGCAATTTGATTAATCAGCTGTGTTTGCTWGGGATGGAGAAAAAGTGTGACACCAATCAGGCACCCGAGGACTGGAGTTGCCCAGCCCCAGTGTGACAGATACAATGATGAATCCTCTATCATTCTCTATGGTCTACACTTGTTGTGCTTCTCTGCTGCCATTTTTTGCTACTGCAAGTTTTACTTGAATTTGAATGGAACGTCTGTTTTAGAAGGGCTGTACAGTGTTATGTTTATGGTGTTGCAACATCCTTGTTAGCTTATTAAAATGTATGTGAACCGTACTGTTCAAACAGAAGGTCCTGTATTTTATTTTTGTCTTTAAAAATCATGTGGTTTACATGTGATTTTCAGGCCTCGTTGGCGCAGTAGGCAGCGCGTCAGTCTCATAATCTGAAGGTCGTGAGTTCGAGCCTCACACGGGGCAGAAATCTTTTCTTGTAATTTTACAGTTGAGATGTGTTTTTATACATTTGACAATATTTTATTTTGAATCATGTTTATGGAGAATCATCATTTTGTGTATGCCTCTGTGTTTGACAGTGGTAGAGTAGTTGAAACTGGGATCCAGTGGAGGCTACTCATAATAATGGTTGGAACAGGACTATGGAATGGCATCAAACATGTGGAAATCATGTGTTTGGTGTATTTGATACCATTCCACCTATTCTGCTCCAGCCATTACCACGAGCCCGTCCTCCCCAGTTAAGGTACCACCAACCTCTTGTGCTAGGATCCCGTGTGGCTATTGCTATTTATGTTGTCCTGTCTTTTGTCCCAACTAGCCCGCTCTTCTTTGTGACCAGGCTCCACCCATGCCCTTCTTTTGTTATTGAAGTAGGAGTTGCTGATGTAGCAAATCGTTTTAGCCTCTGAGGAATGCAGGGTTCTTCAGTGCCCGGCTAGCTCAGTCGGTAGAGCATGAGACTCTTAATCTCAGGGTCGTGGGTTCGAGCCCCACGTTGGGCGATTGTCTTTTTGTAGGGACAGCAGCAGAGAGGAAGTGAACTTGGAATTTGTGTGACATGTATTTTACTAAAATTAAAGTGTAAATGAGAGTACTATTCACAGGAGTTATGGCAGACGTTAGTCTCCTGGCACTCTCTGTTCTGGGTGCTGAGGTTATGGTATAGGGAACAGCACTAATTCTGTCATGGCAGTAAAGTACCGGTATATGTGTTAAGGGAAAGAGGTTTGAAAAAGCATTGATGAATCTCCAGCATGTTGTCACTGCTTTTTTCATTATATTTGAAGGAACCAGATGTTCAAGGAGAAAACTAAAATAAATCGTCCCTGGGTGGGCTCGAACCACCAACCTTTAGATTAACAGTCTAACGCGCTAGCCGATTGCGCCACAGAGACGGTGAAACCACTTGGAATAAAACAACCTAAAAATCTGCATGTCTGGAGGTTGGGTGACTGTCAGATCTTTGTTAGAGTTTAGAGAGCAACGGTAAGGGGTGATTTGTATTTCAGGTAGTCTCAGGATGTTGACACTGATCACTCATTAGCTCAGCCTACTGTGGGTGCTGCCGTGCTGGAGCAAGGCACTGAAAAGTGAAAAGTAGAGGCTCTGAAAAGATTGTTACTGGTGCAGGTYTTCTCAGAGCAGTGCACGTGTAGCAAAGGAAGCCACTTTGCATTGAAAACCCCAAGTCTGACAGAGTACACAGATTAATTGGTCTGGCAAGGGGATTGTGACATTCTTAATAATGGTCACATAGATGTGGTGGARCTGTCTCTGTGGCGCAATCGGCTAGCGCGTTAGACTGTTAATCTAAAGGTTGGTGGTTCGAGCCCACCCAGGGACGAGATWGTTTTTTGCCYCCTAATAAATKGGTCCTTGCAATCCAGAAGCCTTGGGAYGTCCCTACCCCATTTTAAATGATTAAGGTTAGGTAAGRGTTTAGGGTAGGGATGTCCCAAGGATCCTGAATAGCACTAATCCATAGGGTAGATCAGTGGTTCTCAATCATTTTCGGTTACTGAACCACCAACTGAAATTTGCTCTGCCTGGAGTACCCCTGAAGTATCCCCTTTGGAATTTTACCAGTAGCTCTATGGTCTCATGAATCTTCTCAAATAGCCCCTGTGAATAGGTCAAGTACCTTCTGGACATAAGAACAGAGATTACTCACCTCGAACTGGACAAAGATTTTTTCTTTAATGAGCCTGATGCGAAGGATATGCTGCTTTGTCAAGATAAGGCCCAAACCCCCGTCATCAGCGTGAAGAAAAGACGGAGAAAAAGGGGGGAGGAGGGCGGCGTGCCTTGTAAGCATTCGCTGACGAGTAGGTAAACCACCACTACCCTCCGTATTATTGGCCAACGTGCAATCATTGGAAAACAAACTGGACAATCTACAATTAAGACTATCCTACCAACTTGACATTAAAAACTGTAATATCTTATGTTTCACCTAGAAGTGGCAGAACGACGACACGGATAATATAGAGCTGGCTGGCTTCTCCGTGCATTGTGGCAGGACAGAGCTGCTACGTCTTGTAAGACGATTGTCAAAGACTCCAGTCACCCAAGTCATAGACTGTTCTTTCTGCTACTGCACGGAAAGCGGTACCGGAGCCCCAAGTTTAGGACCAAAAGGCTCCTTAACAGCTTCTACCCCCAAGCCATAAGACTGCTGAACAATTAATCAAAGGATTTGATTTGAAGTTCCCCAAGGGGTCCTAGTACCCCTGGTTGGGCTCCACCGGGGTAGATTTTTGACAGCARCCTTTGTAGGGGCTGATTTGTGTCCTTTGAGCTTGATGCTGTGATCTTGCATGCGCTCAGCCTACAATGCACGCTAATGAGGATGATGATGATGAATGTTGATCATCCTAACTAGACACTGTTCATGACGAGAAATGACAGCTTCCGGTTGACCTCCTCCTGTTGACCTTTTATCCCATGTTTGACAGGTAAGTCACCAATAAATGGTAATAAGGATTAATGTAAAGCGTAACTTGTCTTTGTTCTCTTTCAGATCAGGGATTGCTTGTCTCGTAGCGTCATTCCTACGTGGCGCTCGTCCGTCAAGATGCAATTGTCCTGCATTCGGACGTAAAACAATGGATCAGTGATATCATATGGCCCAATTAAATAGTGCAATGAGAGGGGAGTAGACGCAACAAAGAGCAGACACCTTGTTGCTCATCGTTCAGATATCAGATTTCAAAGCCTGACCTACTGTAGATTTAAGTTGCGTTTCGTCCCAAGGCTGTAGTACTGAAGACCAACAGCGTTGCCATGGTAAAAACAAGCTGCCCCAGCCCGCTGTTCAACTGAATGGGGACATTAAATGCTGAGGGACCACTGTGTGAGTGTTCACTTCTAACTGCTATTAATAGTCCAATAAACAGCTTTCTTGTAACCACTTCCTCCCTTCCCCCACTCTCTGCCTCGGCTCTGATCAAGAGAGATCGCCAATTTTCTTGGTGTGCCCTGAGCATGTGCCACTGTTTGGTGGGCAGGTGACATGAAATACTGTTCTATGACAACGTTATGGTGTCTTTTAAGCATTGTAGACTGACGGTCACCCAGTCAGCACATGTAAGCAAATGTCATATAACAGAACTGAATATATATTGCATATTACAGGCATTGTATTGAACAATAGATATTTCCCATATCTAAGGGGCCATATGAAATCTGGAGGGAGTGCCAGCTTCAAAGAATTTGGGGAACGTCAATTTGTTTAGACAATTGAGGTGCACCCAAGTGCTGCCACTGGGCAAGTTTAGGCATAGTATGAAAGGGTGGGCCCTCTGAACTGGAGCTACTTTTTATAACATGGCTCTTTTTGTAACATTTCAGACTAATGCCATCTTGAACAGGTCTCTCTTGCGAAATAGATTGAAATGCCTACCGCCGTTGTGCCATTGAGCAAGGCACTTTACCCCACCCCACCCCACCCCAAACTGCTCCAGGGGCACTGCACTGTGGCTGTCCCTGCGTCTGACCCCAACTACTCTGTGTGTGTATACAGATACAGTTGAAGTCGGAAGTTTACATACACTTAGATTGGAATCATTAAAACTTGTTTTTCAACCACTCCAYAAATTTCTTGTTATGAAACTRTAGTTTTGGCAAGTCGGTTAGGACATCTACTTTGTGCATGACACAAGTCATTTTTCCAACAATTGTTTCCAGACATATTATTTAACTTATCACAATTCCAGTGAGTCAGAAATTTACATACACTAAGTTGACTGCCTTTAAACAGCTTTGAAAATTCCAGAAAATGATGTCATGGCTTTAGAAGCTTCTGATAGGCTAATTGACATAATTTGAGTCAATTGGAGGTGTACCGGTGGATGTAATTCAAGGCCTACCTTCAAACCCAGTGCCTCTTTGCTTGACATCATGGGAAAATCAAAAGACTTCAGCCAAAACCAATTCAGCCAAAATTGTAGACCTCAACAAGTCTGGTTCATCCTTGTGAGCAATTTCCAGACGCCTGACGGTACCACGTTCATCTGTACAAACAATAGTACGCATGTATAAACACTATGGGACCACGCAGCCGTCATACCGTTCAGGAAGGAGACGTGTTTTGTCTCCTAGAGATGAACGTACTTTGGTGTGAAAAGTGCAAATCAATCMCASAACAACAGCAAAGGACCTTGTGAAGATGCTGGAGGAAACAGGTACAAAAATATCTATATCCACAGTAAAACGAGTCCTATATCGACATAACCTGAAAGGCCGCTCGGCAAGGAAGAAGCCACCGCTCCAAATCCGCCATAAAAAAGCCAGACTACGGTTTGCAACTGCACATGGGGACAAGATTGTACTTTTTGGAGAAATGTCCTCTGGTCTGATTCAACAAAAAGAGAACTGTTTGGCCATAATGACATCATTATGTTTGGAGGAAAAAGGGGGAGGCTTGCAACCCGAAGAACACCATCCCAACGTGAAGCACGGGGGTGGCAGCATCATGTTGTGGGGGTCCTTTGCTGCAGGAGGGACTGGTGCACTTCAAAAAATAGATCATCACGAGGTAGGAAAATGATGTGGATATATTGAAGCAACATCTCAAGACATCAGTCAGGAAGTTAAATCTTGGTCGCAAATGGGTCTTCCAAATGGACAGTGACCCCAAGCATACTTCCAAAGTTGTGGCAAAATGGCTTAAGGACAACAAAGTCAAGGTATTGGAGTGGCCATCACAAAGCCCTATAGCCCTACAATCCTATAGAAAATTGTGGGCAGAACTGAAAAAGCATGTGGAGCAAGCTGGCTACAAACCTGACTCAGTTACACCAGCTCTGTCAGGAGGAATGGGACAAAATTCATCCAACTTATTGTGGGAAGCTTGTGGAAAGTTACCTGAAACATTTGACCCAAGTTAAACAATTTAAAGGCAATGCTACCAAATACTAATTGAGTGTATGTAACTTCTGACCCACTGGGAATGTGATGAAAGATATAAAAGCTGAAATAATCATTCTCTCTACATTATTCCGACATTTCACATTCTTAAAATCAAAGTGGTGATCTGAACTGACCTAAGACAGGGAATTTTTACTAGGATTAAATGTCAGGAATTGTGAAAAACTGAGTTTAAATGTATTTGGCTAAGGTGTATGTAAACTTCCAACTTCAACTGTAACTGTGTATACACAGAAACCACACCTGTGTGGAAGCACCTGTTTTAAATATAGTTTGTGTCCCTCATTTACTCAAGCGTTTCCTTTATTTCGTCAGTTACCTGTGTGTACATATGTATGTACGTATGTACGTACGTATGTGTATGTACGTACATATGCCAAGTAAAATTATATTTGTCACATGCTTCTTAAACAAGTGTAGACTAACAGTGAAATGCTTACTTACGGGTCCTTTTCCAGMAATGCAGAKTTAAGATAAAGATATAAACATACCTATATATAGAAATAGTGACATGAGGAATAAATACACAGTGAATAACAACAAGTAAAAGTATCATGGCTATATACAAGGAGTACCAGTACTGAGKCGATGTGCAGGGGTACAAGGTAATCGAGGTAGCTATGTACATATAGGTAGGGGTAAAGTGACTAGGCAACAGGATAGATAATAGACAGTAGCAGCAGCCTATGTGGTGGGTGTGTGGGGTGTCAGTATGTATGTGTGCGCGTGATGTGTGTATGTTGGGATGTCAGTGTACGTACACGTGTTGTGTGGGTAGAGTCTAGTGTGTGTGCGCATAGTCAGTGCAAGATTTAGTGCAAAAAAGTATGTGTTTGTCTTCCGGGGAGAATGGGATATGCAACAAAACAATTCTCAGTTGCTCAGATAGTAAATGGACYAATAAAGTAATCCTTATCTTAAATATATATATTTTTAGAGAATAACTTGTATGAATAAAAGTTTAATGAAAAAAATAACATAACAGCCTCCAATATGTAGACACTGGTGTTCCCCTTTATCTAGCCGGCTACCACCCGGTTACTCAACCCTGCACCTTAGAGGCTGCTGCCCTATGTACAGTCACTTGAATCATGTTTACATACGGTTTTACTAATTTCATATGTATATACTGTATTCTACTGTATTTTAGTCAATGCCACTCCAACATTGCTCGTCCTAATATCGATGTATTTCTTAATTACATTCTTTTAATTTTAGATTTGTGTGTATTGTTGTGAATTGATAGATACTACTGCACTGTTGGAGCTAGGAACATAAGCATTTTGCTGCACCCGCAATAGCATATGCTAAATATGTCCATGTGACCAATAAAATTTGATTTGAGTTCATCTTTGGCAAACGCAGTAACTGTCATTAGCCTATCAATAGCAAAATGTTTTTTTTTCATGAATAATGACGTCTGATAAATAAATAACATTATGTTTAGTCTATAAACTTTCAGTGACCCACTATTTCTTGTCTTTGTAAAAAGAAAAATGCTTACAATTTTTTAAATCATCTTGATCAAGGCTTTGTAAGCTACTTTGAACAAATATAGACCCTTTGCATTATACGCCTCGGCTCTAGAAATAAGGAACTTTATCCTAGTTATATGTATCCATGTCATAATCTCCAAGAAACGGACCTTTTCCATTCATCAGAAATGTTCACTTACACAACCTCCTGTCCATTATAAAACGAACCATATAACACACAAAAAAAGAACCATAACACACCAATGGGGTCTCTCCCTTGAAGTCACGTGCCATTACCAAACGCAGCGCATTCACTTAGGTCACAGTAAAAGTATGTTGACGGTGACCGTCTACCGTAGCAATTTATGGGCGTTATTTTATTTATTTATTTATTATGCGTTGATTAATTTGAAGAACAATATGCATTTAGAATGGCTCTCCAATCGCGCGTAATTTAATTCAGGAGGTTATACAAACTTTCAGTGTAGCAGGTTACATAGAAAGCAATCAGTGATCGGAAGTCAACTCTCGGTCTGTCTCTATTGACCAATTCATTTATTTTATTTGAATACACACATTTGCTTTACATAGATGTTATAGACTTCACTGATATGGATGTTCGTTTGGAAAACCACGACAATACTGCTGCTGCGGGCTTGAGTCCAGAAATGCTGTCAGTTGCACGGGAAGCCTTCCGTGCTGGGGACTTCAACCTCCTTGCTGAGATCTACAGCTCGCAGCTGGCGGACCTCCGACACCCGGACCGGASCCTCTGCCTCCTCAAAGCGGACGCGCTCAGCAGGGCTGGGCGGATAGCGGAGGCTCTGGATTCATACTGCACCGCCGCCAACTTGGACAAGTTACGACCAAACGAACTAGGGTCTCTCGTTGACTGTATTGCACACACTTTGCGCTTAAAAGAATGCCTAAAAGAATGCACAGACCCCAATGGGGTTTCCGAGGATGAGCATTCGTTGGACCTGTTCTCATGTCGGCTTTGCAAGTGCTTGTTAATCGAGCCAACAACTTTGGAATGCGGCCATACATTCTGCAAACCATGCATTGAAGATGACGGTATCAAAGAATGTGAATTATGTCGTTACAAACTGAACAAAACAAATAGAGAATTAAAGCCAATCGGTTTTAAAGTGAATGTAGTACTCAGTGGCCTGTTGGGTAAATGGTTTTGCGCAGAGAGTGAAGCAAGACGATGCTGGCTTGAAGGGGATAGAATGCGGAATGAACAGGGCTTTATCAACGCCCTTGAAAAATACAACAACGCTCTTGAAAAAGGTAAAATAAAAACGTATTTTAAAGGGGAAGTCCGCAGTTRAGACAAAGCGTATTCAGCCACACTGTTTTAGTAAAAAGCTGAGGGATGGGGCTGGAGAAATGTAAAAACTCAAATTCATAGACAGAACTAACATTGCAGTAAAATAARCTTACATKTTGGGTTCTGATAACTGTTGAACTAAGCTTATGACCCATTTTAGTTATATTCTTTAAGAATCAATGGGTACWTAACATACATTTTGAGTCCAAAAAGGAATGTAATCAACTATAGATTGTCCCTATAACATTACATCGTCATTCTTTTTGCATGATCTTTCTGTGCACATTGAAATAAAAGCCTGTAACCTGCTTCTGTGACGTGCGTAGGTTTGTAATAGGTTATGTCAACCCATAAGGTCAAAGCCATGTTAATGACATCACTGATTGAAGGTGAACAGCCCTGGTCTGCAGGGATTATCCCATCACTGCCACCAGTGTAGTGATTGGGTGAGGGAACCAGTGGTTATGGGATAAGTTACCACCTGTGCCACGTTCATAACACAAACTATACCAGATAGAGGTTGGGATATATTGGCATCATCACACCATGATGACAAGTTCAGCTAAGGCATGAGTTGTGTGAGTAAAGTCATGCACTTTGTCAAAATAGCACAGCCAGAAGATTCATGATTTGGGCTGACCTGGTTTGTAGAGAAATGCCTGTGGAGTTTGAGGGAACTCTAGTCTAGGGATCAGAGKAGGCAGAAAGGTAGCTTCTACCTTTTATTACATGGATAGGTAGCTATGATAGSCTTTCCAAATAAGTCAGGCGTTGCATAGACAAATGCTTTGTAGTGTTAGACACAGGCGGACATTTTTGTCTTGACACACACAAAACATTTAATGACAGGGTGTTTGGAAGTGACACTCCTTCTCTAATCTCTACCCAACAGTAATATAGSCCTCAGCGCGCAAGGTAATAGGATAGAGGTATGCAATGATCTGAGGCCCGAAAGAGGGCAGGAATGGTGGAACTGCTTCAACTCATGACCTAGCCCAGAACTTGTTCCATATGACCTGGATCTTATGAAATAATATTCTGCCCTACATACAGCTTGTCATCATTTGTGTTACTGCTTGTAGGTTGAATATTTAKGTAACACATTACCCTCTCAGGGGGGTTGTAAAAGGGTTATGAATACAGTTATAGCTTTTAAGTAATGACATATCAATGACAAACTAATAATTTAGGGTCTTCAAACCCATACAKCCTGGTTTTATACTGGTTTTAAGGCATTGACACAATGAACACGAGCAATGGAGGRTGCTGGAGATATGTGAATAACTTAAACTGAATCTGACTCTTAACTAATGTTTGTATCATATTCCCTCTGCCCAGCCCCCTATATGTGTGGGCTGCTGGCCCGACGGGCAGAGCTACACATGGAGATGAACAGCTTCAGACAGGCCCTACAGGATGGAGACGCCATGTGTCGACTGACGCCCCTCTCTCCCAAGGTACGGAAACACGCAACTGTTTCCTGACATTAACACATTTACCCAATTTTGTGTAAATTAACCTGAAAGACACTGTGGTACTTGGGGTTTTGTGTGTTTGTGTTCTCAGGCTCACTACGTGAAGGCCCTGGCTCTGAACAAAGCCGGTTATAATGAAGAGGCCCTGCAAGAATACTTCTACTGTCTGGCTTTGAAGCCAGACTGGACCTCAGTCAAGCTGGAAACGCAAAAGTTAAGCTACTCCGCTGTGTTTCTATACCATTGAAGTTGTATTAAATTGAATTAGTTAGTTCACCGAACCAGTTACGCAACCACTTGTGTGCCCGATTGACTGCGACGACGGCCAATCACTGTCTATGTCTCTTTCCCCCTGTAGATGCTGAGTGAGATGTTCTCCACGTTCAAGACGGACGGTCTCCCCACGTCATCACTCCGCCTCCACCAAACAGGCCCCGCCTCCCACCTCAAACCAGCCTCCCTTCTCTTCGACTCCCTCCATTCCACCYCTCGTAGATGGAGCCAAACCCCTACTGGCCGTAGAGACAGTTTGTCTGACACCGGAGCAGAGACCAAGTCCTCATGTGAGGACTCMAAGACCCTGGCTTGTGTCCTGGCTGCCTTACCTCTCCCCCCTGTTCTAAAGAGGAAGCTCTCAGACGAGCCCCAAGGCTCTGCACCCCCCAACAAGCTGCCCAGAAAAGGTACCCAACCCAACCCCTCCCATTCTTGTTGCCAAAAAGTTTATTTTTAAAGTAATACTAGTGAACAAAAATCTTGCAAAGTATCTTACTGTTGTGTGAATGCAATCATTATAAACGTATAGAAACCTCAGCAATAATGTAAGTGTATTTGTTTGAGTCTTGTGTTCAGATGAGTCAAGCTCATCCCAGATGCCTGCTGCTTGTTGCATTGAGAGGAGAGAAGTGCCCCCTCAGCTCCTGGATAGTGCTGACATGGACTGCTCTGTTTGTATAAGGTAAGTCAAACACACACACACACACCCTGTCTGTAGGTCCAGTTTTCCCTATGTAGTTATTAAAACTAAACCCCCCCATGCRTTTTCTCCAGGCTGTTCTACGAGCCAGTCACCACCCCCTGTGGACACACCTTCTGCATGAAGTGTCTTGAGCGCTGTTTGGACCACAACCCCAACTGCCCGCTGTGTAAAGAGAACATTACAGAGGTAAATAGTCACCACACAGACCTGCCTTCACTACTATTGGAAATTAATATCAATTACTGAAAGACAAAATGAGTTATGACCAAAATTCCCCTTGTTATCTGATTGAGCCTGTTGTACTTGCAGTACCTGGCCACTAGAGGGTACCATAAGACCCTGCTGATGGAGGAGGTGCTGCAGCGCTACCTGTCTGAGGAGCTGGCTGAGAGGAGCAAGGTGTACCAGGAAGAAATGGCAGAGCTGTCAAAGTGAGTCAGGCCTCATTACATTTCAGCCCCTAACCCCTTCTCAAAACAAAATGTCTGACAATGTTTTAGAATCCTATGATACAATATTATTTGGGCAGAATATCATATTTAGTGGTTTAACCCATGTTTTATTCTCTCTGCAGCTTGGCCCAGGAAGTGCCCATCTTCATCTGCACCATGGCCTTTCCCACAATTCCCTGCCCTCTGCAAGTCTTCGAGCCGTGTTATAGGCTGATGATCCGACGCTCTATGGAGACGGGAAYCAAGCAGTTTGGAATGTGCATCGCTGACGACATCAAAGGGTGAGTGGAGGTTTTACAACTGTGCCAACACAGCCATCAAAACACTTTGACACCAGTTTAACCAAAAGGGTAGCAAACCTGTGTTTGCGACTCAATTCAAGACCATGTTAGCCCACTGAACTAAAGCCTACCCTAGACATTTTATCTGAGTGCTAACAGGTTTCCGGCATAGTTACTCATCCACACAGGGGTAGCTCTGTGAACTACCTCCACTACACTAGCCTATCCCTCACACTTTCAGTCCAACAGATTCATGTGAGCAAATGGCTAATGCAGATATAGGATCCTAATTTGATCACTCTTTTGTTGCAGAGAATTTCCATGCACAGCAGGAAATGCAAACTTCTAGTGTATTTTGAGTTTTTAAAAGGTTTCTAAAGTTTGTAAATTCGACTTGATTTGCCCTAATGAAAAAGTTGATCAACCCCTACAGAAATGTCCATGAATTATAATCCACATAATAATTCACATTTCCAGTTGCTGCAGAATAATTTTTCTGCTGTAGCAAACTGTCTCACAATAAGATCCTACATCTGTATACCCTGCGTTTCACTTGCCACAGCTTCGCAGACTACGGCTGCATGTTGGAGGTGACAGACGTGAAGTTCCAACCAGACGGGCGCTCGGTGGTCGACACGGTCGGAGTGTCCCGCTTCAGAGTGCTGAGCCACGGCCACCGTGACGGCTACAACACAGCCAAGATAGAGCACCTGGAGGACCAGAAGGTGGATGGAGAGGAGCTGGCGGAGCTGCAGAAGCTGCATGACTTTGTGTACGAGCAGGCCAGCACCTGGTTCACCTCCCTCAAAGACAACATGAAGAACCAGATCGTCAGTCACTTTGGACAGMTGCCTGAAAAAGACCCTGACATACAGGTAAGAAACAGTCAGCAGATACGTGCAGTAGAACTAGGGTTCTGAGTTTTTCCTGGTTTCGTTGCCTGGTTAGGAGAAACTTTGACAGTAGATCCACCCAGCTAAATCTAAATACCYATATCTGTTCCTCTAAGAATTCACCTTTATAAAAGCTGATTAAACTGTGCAATCTTGGCCATAGACACTGTTGGTTGTGATATGGAATAATTCTCTGTGTCCTGTCTYCTCTAACCCGACCACACATTGCCTCTGTGTTCTCAGGGGAGTGCCAGTGGTCCTGCATGGTGTTGGTGGCTGCTGGCTGTACTGCCCCTGGAGAAGAGAGCCCAGCTAAGCATCCTGGCCATGACCACCCTCCGAGAGCGCCTCAGCACCACCCGCCGCGTGCTCAGCCTCGTCACACGCAAACACCCTCCACCGCGGCGACCATCTTCAGCAGCGGCAGCATCATCATCACTGTAGTGGCCCCCTGAGAGGTGATCAGTTTAGAATAATTTGGGCCCAGTTAGGCGAAATCCAGATTGTCAAAAGTTACCTATCGGCTAGGAGTAAATGYATAGAAATATAATGAATAGAACGGGAGTCCCCGTTGAAGTCGGTTATTTTTMTGTTCTATTCATTATATTTCTATGCATTAGATAGACAAAATCTGATAGACAAATCTGATAGACAAAATCCGGATAGATCCTTTTTGGAAAACTGGGCCCTGGAGAAGAAGGGAGAAGATACTCCATTTCTCAGAAGCTCTAGCCTCAGATAAAGAGTTTCAACAGTGGGAATGATTCAGCAGTGTTGTTCATGATCTCAGGAATGGGTTCTACTTGAGTCTTACAAAAAGGATTGATGGACTAGCCCTACCCAACCAAAACGCATAAATGGGTGTCAGGTTTGCGCACATATCTTTGGGTCAATTTCATTAAGTCCAGTTTTGTCATGTGTATGTGTGGTACATTAGGTTTATTTTGTTATTGTTTTATTGTTGGCCTGTGTTCAAATGAGGCCTTAAATTATTTTTGCAATATTTATTTTCTACTATTTGTCATGTGAAGCCAATTTTCATGTATAGAAATTTAGCATTTTTCTATGGGACATAGCACAGACATTGTAGTAGCACCAAACAACCACAAGGTGGCAGTAAGTGTGAGCAAAGAGGATCAGTGCAGACAACCCTACATTTGAACAGGTGTTTTTTGCGGAAGACAGATCCACCCCTTTCCTCTCTGTCACAAAAACAATGGACAGTAGGACAACACCCCTGTCATTCAACAGCCTAGTTTAGTTAAATTAATCAAAGCTTGATGAAATATAGTAAGMCTAAATCATGTCTTTATAAGTGGCTTCATAGCTCGTCAACCATCTTGATTAATTAACCAATGATTTTCAGCTCGTTCAATTGCCCAGATACACATCGGAACTAATGTTTTCAGCCTCTCCATGGTGTGTTTTCCCAGCTGTGTTCTGATCTAGCCAGACTGGTCACAGGAGCTGAAGTTGGTTTGTCCCAGGTTGAAGTCCCWTAAGGGAATGTTCATCATTGGATGCTGTACAGCAGGGGTGTCAAACTCATTCCACAGAGGGCCAAGTGATTGCAGGTTTTCTGTTTTTTTCCTTTCAATTAAGACCTACACAACCAGGTGAGGGGAGCTCCTTGCTAATTAGTGACCTTAATTCATCAATCAAGTACAAAGGTGGACCGAAAAGCTGCAGACGCTCTGCACTCTGTGGAATGAGTTTGATGTGCTGTACAGTAACTATTATTATTTTTTTTTTTACAGTAACAATGAGGCCAAGTGGTGTTTCTTTCCACTGTGCTGTTGTGAGGTATGCATAGACACTCACCTTCTTAGTTATCTACATAAGTCTATTCCAAAATCACACAGTGGGTCTCTTTCCCCCCACAACCAGAGGTTGTCAAGAGACCTGGGCAAAGGCACAAAATATGCCATATTCCAAATTGTAAGGACTGGTGTACTCTGTGTGGTCACCACATTAAAAGCTTCTGTGACTTGGCATATTTCACCCACACAGTCAGATCTTGGAGAAGCAGCCAGGTGAGTAATTTGGGTTACTTAAAGTCAGAACCGGAGACATGTCATATTTGTAGACAATGAGTCACCTCCGTGCTCCGTCATCACCATGTTGGAATGATCTGGATTCTCCCGAATTGAATCATTACCAAACCCTCTTGATAAACACACACGCCRTCATTCTCCCAGACCAGTGGAGGTTGCTGAGAGGAGGACGGGTCCTAATAATGGCTGGAACGGCGCAAATGGAATGGCTTCAAACCATGTTTGATGTATTTGATACCATTCCACTGATTCCGTTCCAGCCATTACCATGAGCCCGTCCTCCCAAGTGAAGGTGCCACCAACCTCCTGTGTCYCAGACACATTTGCAGAAATTGCTCATCACTACATTTTTGTTAACAGGAATGTGAAAATTGCATTCAGTGAATCTTAACTTATACCTTTTTTAAATGTATGATTTTGTTACTTGTGTGTTCATTGGGCCCAAAACTTTTATTATTCAAACCATTCCATATAGTTATACGTTTACCATCAAGGTCATCCTCAACATCCTCTTGTCAATTTGAGTGTGTTCACGTGTGTTGGCCACGGGTTGTGTCTTGAAAGGGGGTCTTTTTGAACAGTGGGAAAAGAATGCTCTGCAGGAAAGTTTTTTTTTTGGGGGGGGGGGTTAATAACTTTTTAGCATGGCCTCTTTGAACCATCTGTTTTATAGCCTAATAAATATTTATTGAATTCTGACCATTTTTATCTGTCCCAGTTATTCTTTTTTTTAACCCCTTGATGTGCATGTGGTAAGGCCAGCTCCTTCACAAGAAACATTGTTGCTTGCCATTTTGTATTGAATACACACATATCACATGATCTATAGTAGGAAAGAACAGGTTCCATGAGTGAGTTACCACACTGATGTTATTAAGCATGGGGCAACCATAGAAAGGTGTCTGAATATGAGGCTAATATCAGGGGGATTTGGCCAGATGCCCATTGACTGAGACGGGATCAGCTGTATACATATCAGTAATGACGAGAAAGGGAAGTGAGCAAAGGAAGCAGGTAGGGGAAATATCACCCTGGGGTACTGTTTTAGGATGAGGGGTCGAGACTCCCCTAATAGTACACCGTGAGCAGTGTGTCCGCTGTACCTTTCCTAATAACTAAATATAGACAATTATTTATTATAGGGGACAGCACATGGAGCTCAAACGACAATGTATGAACGCCTCTCAATGAGAGTAACCTAATGCGGTASCACATACATAGCAAATAATGACTTTTCAGTTCACACTCCGCTCAGGCTCGTTCGATTGTTCCCTTGCCACACCCATGATTACGAATATTGACACCGATGRCTCACGTGCGCATGTCCATGATTCTGTGAGATAGAGGCCTGCCTCGCCTTTTCTCGCGCACCTATTCTTTACAGACATCCTTCGTTTATACATGAAAAAAAATAGTTTTTATTATTTTTGAGGGGCCGTTGACTAGACGAGGCAGAGAAGAATATAAATAGCTTTGTATCTCTATTTCTTTACTGATTAATCACCCACTCCCCGGTTATTGCATCAAGGCCCTGCCCCTCCTTTGATTCCCGACCGGCTTCCTGTGTTTGTGCGGTTCTCACAAGCCAGGGAGTGAGGAGGAGTAGAACTGGGAGTTGAGCGAGCGAAGGGCCGAGCTGCCACCTCAACATGGAGTAGCCTAGTGTCCTCGACAACAGTAGCGGACCACAAAGAGGAATACTCGAGGGGTTATTTTTCTACAAGGATGCGCCGCAAATGATACCACATCAAAGATTCCACAACGCGAAGGAAGGATCGGTTTATATTTAAAAGATGGCGAACGACTCTCCGGCTAAAAGTCTGGTCGAAATAGACCTGGCTTCATTGCGGGTGAGTGGTGGACAAGGGCAGTGTCTTTTATTTAAAGATTAGGCTACCCCGAGATTTAATCTATTCCACTACAGTGAGTTAACGTTATATAAAACAAAGCAAACAGTTTTACCCAATAAAATATGGATACATTTTCGGGGTTACCATTTCTGGGAGGCTTATTTATTTATTATTCGGATCGAGAGAAAGCTGTCGTGCTGCCTGGCTTTCCTTTGTTCGAAATGCATTTGGCATGTTGTGGAGACCAGGGCGCAACAGCTGCGTTAATCTAGGTCACATTTTTGCAACAATTATTCAAAAGCATTTTCAATTTTTTTTATGGTTGTGTAATTTTTTWTTTTTTTTGACTCGTTTCAGGATCCAGCAGGGATTTTTGAATTGGTGGAAGTGGTCGGAAATGGCACCTATGGACAAGTATACAAGGTTTGTTCCAATATATATATATTATTTTCTTCATCTGTGGCCTAATCTTCGATACTGATTTCTGACACTAGATAGCTAACGTTACATTGATGCCGTTTTGGCATTGATCATCGAAATGATCCAGATGTCATGCTTGTGTGATGGAATAGATATATGTCAAAATGTCTCGTCAGGATGTTTGCCATTGCACCCCAATAATCCCTGGTTGGATTGGTAAAGCTAATGATGTCCCTCTGTGTATTATTGCATGTGAGAAAATCTTTGGTGAAGTATGCAAGGTAGCTTGCAATCAATCCATRCACCACTCCATTAGCCCAAGCTCCTCTGTTTCTCATCTTCTACACAGGTTAGGCCTTAAAGCTCAGTTGATTTGTTTCTAAATTGGACATTTTCCCCCTCTTAATTTCCATGAATATTATAGATTGGTTTAGAAGTAAATGGCAACTGGGTTTGCAGACGATTGTTGCTGTGAGTGTTTTTAAAGTGCAGCACATGTCCTACATCACATTCTGCTGTGGAGAGAGGGGGAAAGGGAATAGACTCCTGCTGCCTGATGATCCAGACAATGACTTGCTTCATAGACAATTTGGTTAAGTAAAATATCATGTGTTACACAGCAGGCTTTTTCCCTTTCTCAACCATCTGTTTCTTGGTGTCATGTTTCTCTGAAAATTATCATGGTGACTGTTTAAAGTAATTGTTGAAATGGACCTTTTTGGAGAATTTGGTGGGTTCCTTCTCTTGGATTTTGAGGATGAGTCTGACCCACTAATGGTGACCTGCCTCTCTTCCCTGTACCCTCGTTTCCATTGGAAGGTCTGGTCTGTATTTAACCCCTCCTTTCAAACAGTCAGGCTTGCAACACTGTGCAGAGCAGCTTGAAAACAACTGGAAAGTCTGTTAAGCGGGGTGGTTCACAGGGGCTGCAGCAGTGCTGTGTCCTGGGGCTATTCTTTTAACTCTCAGGAGCAGGGTAGTCTGGACTCCTGACTGAGGAGAATCAACAATGGTAGTCTGGATGTTCGAATGTAAAAGCTGAACCATTCATCTGATCCAACCCCGTGGAACAGAGGGCTTTCAAGACCAATGCTGTTTTCTTTTGGTCATGTGACCCCATTGGTAATGGAAAACTTGCTAGCGAACATCTTCCTTCCATGAACAGATGGCTTCATGGGCCTATGTGGAGAGAATTATTTACTTTTAGGCTTTTGTCACTCACTCTCTTTACTGCTMTTTCTACATTTCACCAAATGATAGACTACAGAGTTTATTGGAATTGGTGTGTTAAAACGTTTACATCAAAGGCTCATATGGGCCTTATGCTATCTTTCGCTATTTATAGTCAGGCAGAGCATGAGCCATTCTTCCACACTGCATGGAATAGAATGGACGTCCTGCAAAAGGGCCCCGGGCTGGCTGTGTATGTGCCTGTTTAGTTCTGCGAAATGGAGGACATCCTTGGTCTAATGATTCCAAGTAAAACCAACTTGTCTGTGGCAGCTGATTTGAAAGATGGAGAACCAGGGGGTAATAGTTTTCTTCTGAAATTCATACGTCTTCATTTTCTATCCTGCAGACAGTTAGGTCTACATGCTCTGGTTTGCTGTACATTTTCACAACAGACAGTCCAAATCAAATCTTATTTGTCACATACACATGGTTAGCAGATGTTAATGCGAGTGTAGCGAAATGCTTGTGCTTCTAGTTCCGACAATGCAGTAATAACCAACGAGTAATCTAACCTAACAATTCCACAACTACTACCTTATACACACAAGTGTAAAGGGATAAAGAATATGTATATAAAGATACACGATGAGTGATGGTACAGAACGGCATAGGCAAGATGCAGTAGATGTATCGGTACAGTATATACATATGAGATGAGTAATATAGGGTATGTAAACATAAGTGTATAGTTTAAAGTGGCTAGTGATACATGTATACATAAAGATGGCAAGATGCAGTAGATGATATAGAGTACAGTATATACATTATATTAAGTGGCATTGTTTAAAGTGGCTAGTGATACATTTTTGATCAATTTCCATTATTAAAGTGAGCTGGAGTTGAGTCAGTATGTTGGCAGCAGCCACTCAAGTTAGTGGTGGCTGTTTAACAGTCTGATGGCCTTGAGATAGAAGCTGTTTTTCAGTCTCTCGGTCCCTGCTTTGATGCACCTGTACTGACCTCGCCTTCTGGATGATGCGGGTGTGAACAGGCAGTGGCTCGGGTGGTTGTTGTCCTTGATGTGCAGACCTCACTACCCTCTGGAGAGCCTTACGGTTGTGGCGGACGACACTACAGTGGAAGGCTTGATTACCAACAAGGACGAGACGGCCTACAGGGAGGAGGTGAGGGCCCTCGGAGTGTGGTGTCAGGAAAATAACCTCACACTCAACGTCAACAAAACAAAGGAGATGATTGTGGACTTCAGGAAACAGCAGAGGGAGCACCCCCCTATCCACATCGACGGGACAGTAGTGGAGAGGGTAGTAAGTTTTAAGTTCCTCAGCGTACACATCACGGACAAACTGAATTGGTCCACCCACACAGACAGCATTGTGAAGAAGGGTGATACAGCCCGACAGGATGCTCTCGATTGTGCATCTGTAGAAGTTTGTGAATGCTTTTGGTGACAAGCCAAATTTCTTCAGTCTCCTGAGGTTGAAGAGGCGCTGCTGTGCCTTCTTCACAACGCTGTCTGTGTGGGTGGACCAATTCAGTGGGGTGGAGATGTTGTTACCTACCCTCACCACCTGGGGTCGGCCCGTCAGGAAGTCCAGTACCCAGTTGCACAGGGCGGGGTCGAGACCCGGGGTCTCGAGCTTGATGACGAGTTTGGAGGGTACTATGGTGTTAAATGCTGAGCTGTAGTCGGTGAACAGCATTCTCACATAGGTATTCCTCTTGTCCGGATAGGTTAGGGCAGTGTGCAGTGTGGTTGCGATTGGGTCGTCTGTGGACCTATTGGGGCGGTCCCAAAGCCATTGGATGTCAGAGGTTTACTGTATGCAAACTTCTAACCTACAAATATAGGCAGTTTGTTTCAATCAATTATTCCCCTTCCTCTAGTGAGACTGTACTGTGAACTGCACGTTATAAACTAGGCTAATATGTAGCCCAGTTATGTACACTACATGACCAAAAGTRTATGGACACCTGCTTGTTGAATATCTCGTTGCAAAATCATGGGCATTAATATGGAGTTGGTCCCCCGTTTGCTGCTGTAAGCCTCCACTCTTCTGGGAAGGCTTTCCACTAGATGTCGGAACATTGCTGCGGGGACTTGCTATCATTCACCAACAAGAGCATTAKTGATGTCGGGCACTGATGATGGGCGATTTAAGTTTGGCTCGCAGTCGGCGTTCCAATTGATCCCACCGGTCTTGACCAACCATTTCTGTATGGACCTCGCTTTGTGCACGGAGACATTGTCATGCTGAAACAGGAAAGAGCCTCCCCCAAACTGTTGCCACAAAGTTGGAAGCACATAATTGTCTAGAATGTCATTGTATGCTATAGTGTTAAGATTTCCCTTCACTGGAACTAAGGGGCCTAGCCCAAACCATGAAAAACACCCCCAGACAGTTTTTCCTCTTCCACCAAACWTTACAGTTGGCACTGCATTGGTGTAGGTAGCGTTCTCCTGGCATCCGCCAAACCCAGATTTGTCCGTCAGACTGCCAGATGGTGAAGCGTGATTCATCACTCCAGAGAACGTGTTTCTACTGCTCCTGAGTCCAATGGAGGCRMGCTTTACACCACTCCAGCCAACGCTTGGCAWTGCGCATGGTCGGCTGCTCGGCCATGGAAACCCATTTCTTGTCTTGATTCTCCCGACGAACATTTMTTGTGGTGACGTTGYTCCCAGAGGCAGTTTGGAACACGATAGGGAGTGTTGCAACTGAGGGCCGACAATTTTTACGCACTTCCRCACTCGGCGGTCAAGTTCTGTGAGATTGTGTGGCCTACCACTTTGTGGCTTGAGCTCTTGTTTCGCCTTGACATTTTCACTTCACAATAACAGCACTTACAGTTGACCGGGGYAGCTTTAGCAGGGCAGAMATTTGACAAACTAACTTGTTGGAAAGGTGGCATCCTATGATGATGCCACGTTGAAAGTCACCTGAGCTCTTCAGCAAGGGCAGTAGAATGACAATTTTTAWCTATGGAGATTGCATGGACGTGTGCTTGATTATATACACCTGTCAGCAACTGGTGTGGCTGAAATAGACAAATCCACTAATTTGAAAGGTTGTCCACATACTTTTGTGTGTGTATATAGTGTTTTTTTCTCCTACCTCCATCAGCTGCCTGACACCAATGCTAGGTCAGTAACACTGTTAGTTAACCTATCAGACAGACGAGTGAGCGTGTGGTGTGAATGAGGGGCGCTAGCTGGAACTGGTGGAGGAAGAGCAGCTGTCCTAGGCCCCAGACAGAGCCTGCATGGCCAGGCAGCTTCATTACAAAGCTGGTTTTGTCTCTGGCTCTGTTTGTGAACCACCACCAGACCCACAGAAAGGATGTGTTCATCAGCCGGGTCTCAAATGCTGAATAATCAACTAGCCCTGTTCCGGAAATACAACTTTCTATCTCTTTCTGTGAGCCCTTTTCTTCTTCTTCTTTGCAAAGTAGTTTTTCACCCATTCAAACCTCTCACAATAAGACAATCAAGCACAGTCTATTTAGTGTTCTGAAGGCTCAAGCCAATTTCTTGCATTGAAATACAGTTTTGAAACGCTGACTTTTTTTTGGGCCTACCTCATCTCTGTCCCCTTCTGYTTGTTATCTTGGTTTTCATGGTTTWCAAACTGTTTGCCTTGTAGGTATGTTTTTGTGACACTGTTTGTCTCCGAACCAGTCGCCACAGCCTGTTTGATGCAGCTAGCCCAGATGACATACAGTACCTCACTGAATGGGTGACCTTTTCATTTGGAGCTTTTGACAGAAGCGGGTTGCAGGCGCTCTAAGAACTGAAATGCCATATCACAGCCCCGTGCAGTACGATGTGGCTCTAATGGATTCAAATGCCTGCAGCCAATCACAGCAGCAGAGGCAAGGTGGCAGTGATTGTTGTCTGGGGCTAGTGCCAGGTTTAGATCTTACTGTTAAGCTCAGTGGTAGCTCGGGGGTTTAGATTGACTTGGCCAACCAGCTGAATKACCTTTTTGAAGTCTTATCTAACTGTCAATATGTGGGTGTGACAGGGAAGGGTGACATAATTTTATATGCTCACTAGGGATGCACATTTCGGCAAATATTGCTGCCGACTAACCCACCCTCATTAACCGGTCAACAAATGTTACATTTTTTCAACAGAAACTAGCCTACTATGTATGCATACAAGGAAGGACATTTTTCATTAAGAGCCTAATGGAAACATGCAACAATAGCAAGTCTATCGTCTTAGTCAAAAGGCTATAGCCTGTTATTGAACATGCAGCTCTTGTAATGAAGCAGCTATTAAATACAACGTAATTTTCAAACTTTTGCCAAAATGCAATTTGCGGGAAAACGGTTGTAAACAGCTCGCCTATTGTGAGCACTTCCATATGTGACAGAGATGAAAATCTCAGTTAGAAACTAAGGGGACTTTCACACCAAATTGGTTTGGTGCGTTTTTTCCCAAGCTGGTGCGTTTACCCCCTTAGTTCGTTTACTTACTTAGGTCGGTTCGTTTGGACTGGTGTGAACTTTATCCGTACTAAACAATGCACCATGGTTCTCTCTAAAAGGGTGATTTCGGTCTGATTCAATTTGTACGTTGGTGCGGTTCGCTGCAGGTGAGAGTGCAGTCCGGACCAAACGCAGAAAAAGAACCAGAGTCACGCATTATTGGTTGTTTGACATCGTAACTTGACAGCTCTGAAACATTTATGTGAGTAGCAGTGCATTTATGAACACATCTGATGCAGGTTAGGGGAGACGAGGGCCAAACCGGGGATCGAGGCTACTGAATATAGACTATTCAGGTTGCAGTTAGTGGCTATTCTCCCGCATGTTGTTGGAATACCAAAGCAAAAATAATATGAAGATTTGGACACACAAGTGATGCTTCAGGATACTCATAAATGGATTTAACGTGAGCATATTTGTCCAATAAACGTATGACTTGCATGGAGAAGTGGTTTTGTTGTGCAATGTGAAACCAACCAGACCAAATGGGAAAAAATACAATGTAACAAATACTGACTCAAACTGTGAAACTCCCTTAGAAATTTTTGGTAATCTACTAGCAACTACTAGGATTTGTTGGTAATATGACTGCAATTGTGCCTTAGGCTTGTGGACAAAAAAGTTTATATAAAAACCAATAGAACAGTAGAGAAATTATGGTTAATGGCATGAGGAAGTCTTTCTATTAAAAAAAAAATCCTCCAAATTTTGTTGGATTACTTTGAAGTAAGGTAAGATATGCCACATTATTTGAAGTAAAGTAAAACGTTTAGGTTTCAAACAATTATACYKCCTGACGCTCACGTTGCAAGGTGATTGGTGGCGCATTTATAGCCTGCCTACCATTGACTATAGCCTATACACTCGAATGGCAAGCGCGCTTGAATTACGAGTTGAGATAGAGAAATAAAAATAGTAGCTCTTTTTAATAGTGGCCATCACAAAAACATTATAAAACCACACGTTACAGTCCAGTACCAGCTTTTCGAGGTGCTCTCGCGCCATCTGACAGGTGATGGGCTATTCCGCTCCTCAAACTAGGCTCTGTATGCTGTGCGCATGTGATAAATAAGACGCGTGACGTCTAACGAAAATACACACGAGCCAATTTAATTCCACTAAATTATGCTAATTAACCAATAGAACGATAAGCAAGACCAGTCAAATGTAGTTTCGACAGAGGTTACCCATTAACATCCCTAATTCTCACCTTGCACTGGAATGAAAGCTAGTAGATACCGGTTCTCACTTACATTTTTACAGGAGGACCCTTCTCAAAACGGGCAATGTGGTGGTGCTGCTGGCTGCTATGTTACACTAAACATTTCAAAATGGCTGATCCTTTAGTTGTGGATGCAATGGCTTAGGCTATTTCCCCCAATCGCATTGTTGTATTTCAAGTCTTACTGCCAACAGCAGCTCCCCTCCTTCTGGCTCTCAACATTTCTTAATGAATTGCTTATGATAAACCCTGGTACTAGTCTCAATTGCACTAAAAGCATTGAAATAGGAGGGAGGCGAAATACATGCTTGGGGGTAATGGCTTGCTGCAGCACTACAATCTCCTTGAATGTCATTGACGTAGTGTTTGTGGGAACTCAGTCCTCTTCTCAATACCCACAAAGTGGCAGTGGTTCTTCCTCCCCAGCCAACCCCATCTTCAGCATCCGGTGTCTTCATGGTGCTCCCCTAGCCACTGAACAATTGGCCATTGTCTCATTAAGGAGACAGTCATCAGTGTCCATGCTGGTCTCAGATGTGCACAGCTTTGTATGGTTGATCCAGACTGTATCTAGTAGTCCTACGTCTCAATACAGTTAGTTGTTGGATTTGCAGTGTTTTCATATTACCATACCATTACCACCACCACCATGACCTCCTAGTCCCATTGTGGTGGTAGGATGAAGTTGTATGTTATTTCTATACCCCTGAAAAGCCTCTTCCTGTACTGACTGACTCCACAATGGGATTCTCAGATCGGTCTGATCTCTTCTTTGGCTCCAGACCAGCTGGCACTRAGAGATGGGATGGAGAGCCCTCCGGTGCGTCTGAGAAGAGAAAATGATAGCGATAAAAACAAAACCTGAAGAATTCATTAAGTTCTCCCTTGGTGCGTGGTATGTGGGGGAGGATTCCCTCTGCTGGGCTGTACAGAATGGCCATATATAGACCTAGTTAGCCAGCCACTCTGTCTGTCAGGCCTGCAGGGCTGTTGGTGCCCTGACGCTCTAATCCCTATGATGTGCCAACCTCTCTTAAACATCATGCCTCTTTCTCTTCCCTCACCACCCACCCACCTGCCTCTGCTCTGCAGTCCATGTCAGGCCACTCTACAGGGATGCTGGGAGAATATACCCACAGTAACATGGTGCTGGCAGCTCCTGTGACCTCACTCTTTTGCTCTCCATTGCTTTCTTTCTCTCTCTCCCCTCTTTCCCCGTTCTCTCATTTTMCCTGTGGGAAAACCATTTTACTAATCCTGCTTGCTCATAACCTCAAATCATCCCCCTACCAGTCTCTCTCCCCCACTCTTTCGCTCCCTCGCCCATGTCTGCTTTGCCAGGGAAAGGACTTGGCAGGTTTGTGTGGACCCAGGGTGAGGTCTGCTGCAGCTTTAAATAGCTTGGCCCAGTTCTGTGATTGTAAGGTGCACACTGAGGGTCATTGGTTCCAACACTCTGTTTGACACGGTGCCATGTCTCTGTGACAGAGGCCACATGTAACCCCCCCCCCCCCGCAGGTACAGAGGAAAGGTCATAGGTCATGAGCAGCATCGAACCCTCTGTGGCAGTAACACTGTATAGGACACATACTGGGCTAACTTCCATATTGTATTTGGGTGATAGCCTTTATACTGGCTTTGCTTTAACATTTCATCTGTCCTAAAATGCCATCAGAAACTTGTAGTTGGGATTTCAATTTCCTCACTTTAAGCTGAGGAAGACTTAAGGATGAAGATAATTTAACGGCGCTTAATTTTTCAGCGCATGAAAGGCAAACTTCCCAGGACCTAAACCCATGACATCACCATAGAGCAAGGTTTCTAAACTCGGTCCTGAGGCCCCCTCCCCCCTTGGTGCAGGTTTTGGTTTTTGCCCAAGCACCACACAGCTGATTCAAATAATCAAAGCTTGATGATGAGTTGGTTATTAGAATCAGCTGTGAGTTTAGGGGGGGGCAGGACTGAGTTTAGAAACCCTGCCATTAAAGGATGTAGATGGGCTAAACAAAGGAGAACTGCCGGTGACGGATGATGCAACACTGACGCAAGCACACCTGTCTGCCTCCTAATCGTCTAGACATCCCCAGCCCCTCCCTGTCTCTTCCTCCTCATCTCTCCTCTCTGTACCACTTGGCCATCTTTACCCAGGCTGCCGTGTGGGTGGTGGAGGGTGTAGGCCAGGCAGGGTGTGGTGGTACTGTCTGTCCGTATGGAGGTGGGTATCCTCCAAGTAGTGCTGAGTGATTTAGTGCTTTTTGAGAGTTTTTGGTTCGATTATTTAGAAATAATCACTGTTTTCGGTATAATATTTTTGGGGTGGACATCAAATGCGCTTTGCATTATGTGGGTTGAATGATGTAACACAGAATAAAACAATTAATACAATTTCATGACATTTGTTTTATTTGATGACGACTATTTAATTCCAAGTCATCTCATCTCTGAGAAGGCATACCTTTATGWCTGCTTAGTATTAACTATCAATCTCTTAGATCATGTATTTTCAGAGATTCTTCTCCATCTCAGTGTCTAAAAAGACYGGACTAGTAGGAGCGCAATGGATTATGGTCATTGTAGTTAATTAACACGTTTTCTCCCCTAAACTACAKTACCAGTCAAAAGTTTTGGAAGGCCTACTCATTAAAGGATTTTTCTTTTTTAATATTTTCTACATTGTAGAATAATAGTGAAGACATCAAAACTATGAAATAACACATGGAATCATGTAGTAACCAAAAAAGTGTTAAACAAATCAAAATATATTTKAKATTTGAGATTCTTCAAAGTAGCCACCCTTTGTCTTGATGACTGCTTTTCAGTGAGGTAGTCACCTGGAATTCTTTTACAACAGTCTTGAAGGAGTTCCCACATGCTGAGCACTTGTTGGCTGCTTTTCCTTCACTCTGCTGTCAACTCATCCCAAACCATCTCAATTGGTTGAGGTCRGTGATTGTGGAGGCCAGGTCATCTGATGCAGCACTCCGTCACACTGCTTCTTGGTCAAATAGCCCTTACACAGCTTGGAGGTGTGTGTTGGGTCATTGTGCTATTGAAAAACAAATGAGTCCCACTAAGCGCAGACCAGATGGGATGGCAGATCGCTGCAGAATGCTGTGGTAGCCATGCTGGTTACATGTGCCTTGAATTCTAAATAAATCACTGACGGTGCTTTGCTTGTGACACGATCATACCACCACCACCATTCTTCATGGTGGGAAACGCATGCGGAGATCATCCGTTCACCTACTCTGCGTCTCACAAAGACACAGCGGTTGGAACCAAAGATCTCAAATTCGGACTCTCAGAAGGACAGATTTCCCCCGGTCTAATGTCCACTGCTCATGTTTCTTTACCCCAAGCAAGTCTCCTTCTTATTGGTGACCTTTTAGTAGTGGTTTCTTTGCAGCAATTCAACCATGAAGGCCTGATTTCACACAGTCTCCTCTGAACAGTTGAGGTTGATCTGTCTGTTACTTGAACTCTGTGATGCTTTTATTTGGGCTGCAATCTGAGGTGCAGATAATTGCTTATTTCTGAGGCTGGTAACTGTAATGAACTTATCCTCTGCAGCAGAGGTAAAACTGTGTCTTCCTTTCCTGTTCCGGTCCTCATGAGAGCCAGTTTCATCACAGAGCTTGATGGTTTTTGCGACTGCACTTGAAGAAATTGTAAAAGTTCAAATTTTTCAGATTGACTGACCTTCATGTCTTAAAGTAATGATGAGCTGTCGTTTCTCTTTGCTTATTTGAGTTGTTCTTGCCATAGTATGTGACTTGTTTCAGGAAACTAGGCTTATGTCGTGCGTCACTATTTCACAGGAGCTCCATTTGAATATAAACAGTTTTATATTTTTTTATCAAATTCGCTCTGGCTATCTATTCCGATTTCAGAGCACTTTCATCTGTGTGAGAGCGCAGAATAACTKATGAATTTAAGAATGCCTAACACCGTTTTTAATTTGGCCGGTGTCAGTAAACGTTGGCAAAAAAGCGTAAATTGTTTCCAGCAGCACAGTTTGTCACCAACGCTCTGGATGACATAAAAACAGCCTAACTAGCTCTGTTAGGGTGAGTAAAATGGTCAGTGAACGGTTCTCTCATGTTAGCCAGTTAGCTTGAGTGCTTGACTGTTGTTAGGACAGAACGCTCAGATCAATCCTTGGAGAGATGGGTGGGGCTAAAGCTTAAGAGGGTGTGAACGATGCTGAATGGGTGTAGACAAAGCTCTCCTGCAGGTACCAAAAAATTCAAAGGCCATTTTCTCAAAAGTGAAGTTACAAGTTTATCAACTTTCAAAGCGGAATTACTTTCCCATTGTTCCTCAAATGCAGTGTATGATATACCGCTGTGTATCTCTGTGCCTCTGCTTTGTGCCTCTACAATTTCAAATGTTGCTACGTAAGACCGAATCAAGGCGGTCAGTCACATATGGACTTGATCTTTTACCAAATAGGGCTATCTTCTGTATACCACCCCTACCTTGTCACAACACAACTGATTGGCTCAAATGCATTAAGAAGGAAAGAAATTCCACAAATTAATTTTTAAAAAGGCACACCAGTTAATTGAAATGTATTCCAGGTGACTACCTCATGAAGCTGGTTAAGAGAATGCCAAGAGTGTGCAAAGCTGTTAAGGCAAAGGGTGGCTACTTTGAAGAATGTAAAATATATTTTGATTTTTTTAACACTTTTTTTGGTCACTACATGATTACATATGTGTTATTTCATAGTTTTTGTCTTCACTCTTCTACAATGTAGAACATAGTACAAAATAAAGAAAAACCCTTCAATGAGTAGGTGTGTCCAAACTTTTGACTGGTACTGTATGTAGAATATTTGCCCCCTACTACATTGCACATTCAGGCTAGATCTGATTTATCTCCAGAGAAACTGCATTGAGCTCAAATAAATAAATAAATGGAACCCAAATAATTGAACTGACGCCGGTCAATTAATTGTTTAAAAAGCGGAAAAATTATTGTCATTTTGGTTAATCGCTCTGCACTACCTCCCAGGACAAACTGTATTTCTGGGAGGACTCCGCACATTAAAGGCTGGC
Source organism: Salvelinus sp. IW2-2015 (assembly GCF_002910315.2). Classification (NCBI taxonomy): domain Eukaryota; kingdom Metazoa; phylum Chordata; class Actinopteri; order Salmoniformes; family Salmonidae; genus Salvelinus; species Salvelinus sp. IW2-2015. The sequence continues at coordinate 37,403,970 of NC_036867.1, read as the reverse complement.
TGGCCAACCCAGTAGGAGGAGTTGAGGGAGCATCGGAGCGAAGCGGCAGGGATGATGCTGGCCTGGGGTCCATTTTGGCTCCTTRTTACWTCCACTAGGYCCTTTGGTGTACCAGATCCACCCAGTCCGCTAGTAGTTTTTCGGTCAGATCTATTTTACCCCAAAGTGGAATGGACGAGGGACCAACATGGAACCAGTATGAAGAAAAATTAAAGATCCTCTTGAACATTCATTCTCCTATAAACAGATGTATATTTAGGTAACACCTGTAGGTGTGGGTAGCTTTGGAAACATCTCTGTGAAGTGCTCCAAGCAGCAGTGTTGAGCTCCAGTACACAGGCCTGTTAATGTGCGCTATGCAGCAGGAAGCTAACCGGCCTGCTCAGTTAAATGGTACTAGCTGTGGGTTAATCACTATTTATAGCCTTCCACAGTTGGTGGAGGCACAATTGTAGGTTAGTATGCTGGGAGTGGAGGGCCATAGGCAGTAGGCATGTCTCAGTGGGTTAACTCCATGGTGTCTGCACAGACTGTAGTCTAGCTCCTATTACCCTCTCGGGTACAAAATGATCACAGATCGCCCCTTTAATCTCTGATCTAGCAAGGTAGTATTGGTATTTGGTACTACGCTGGAAACCTTTGCTTCAGTTCCATTTGAGTGCACAGCCATTGAAGCCTTTCCCTCTGGGATCAATCAGCTGGTCTGGTGTTGAACGTGCCACCCACTCTGTGACAGGGACACGGTCTCACCCTGTTTCACAGTGGCCGTATCTAGACTTGACAGTTCATGCAGCTTTTARTGTTCTGATCATAGTGTTCTGATCATGGAATTCTGAACGCGTCATGCATCTACACCTACATATAAATGTCTACCGTGTCCAGATTCCCTTTTCCTGCGCTATATTCAAATGTCAGAATGCTTTCTATAAACGGTGGGATAGGCAAAATATAATAACACAACAACTGATGGCAGTAGCTAACTACTGTAGCTAACTAGCCAGATAACCTCTGTAGCTAGCAAGCAAAACTAAAGGTATTGCAAACGGATTAGCGTAACTGTAGGGACAGACCTTGTCTGGTGGTGACTGGTAATGTCTACACTTACATGCGACTTCTGCTATCAGAATACAAAGATGGCATTGAAAAGATGGTCTAGACGCACAAAAGTCGCTTTGTGGTCTGATTGTGTTCAGATCTGTCTCGACCACCTCAGTCTGGACGCATTCAGGCTACCGAAAGTGCATACAGTGGGCGACGTCATCTGTACTCCTCCCAAAAATCTTGTGTTTTGGGACTGCGGCACCTTTTCAKTATAACGGTGGAGGAAATACATTCCTAGCATGTGAGGAATATGTTTCCTGGCCTCATAAAAGCTAGCCACCTAGCTAATATTTAGATTCTTTTTTGTTTTTTGTTTGGCTACAGTTTGCCTGATCTGTCCATGTGCTCACACTTTGTGTGTGTGTGTCTTCCCTACACACACAGTCCGCTGCAGCTCTTTTGTCTCTTCTCCCCTCTGCTCTGGCCCTTGCTCTAATGGCTGTCACAAGACCCACACAGCCCCTGGGCCGTCCACACCACTGCCTGAACACAACTCTGCTTTGTGTGTGTGTAAGTGTGCGTGATGAGCGACCCGTTGAGCCACCTCATTATCATACAGGGGCGAGACGCAAAAGCCCCTCGCGAACGAGACGGTGTTCCCATCCGGGGCCAGTCTGAGCTTCAACAGACTTTCCTTTCGGTGTCAGGTTTCTCACGTAGCACCTCGTCGGTTCAATCCGCAAACAAGCAGGTGAAGTAGACCACGCTTTGAGTCTATTGAACGCAACTCAGTTTTTATGGCTGGTACTCTATTAGGAATTTAGAGTCGCCTCTTCCATTGGTCACAGCCCTTTCTCTCCAAGTGCTGAAGGAAAACGTGTTTTCTGTCGGGAGTGTTTCTTCAGAGGCTGTAGCAGCTGCACTGTGATCAATAGCAGCTGCATTATTGACTGGTCTCTCCTCTCACAGCCCGCTCAGCTTTGGCTGGCTTCTCTACTGGCCTAAAGTGGCTGGCTCAACTCCTTCAGTCTCTCGCTGACTCTGTCACGTGTGGCTCTATATCCGATCGGAGAATGCACAGACATCTACATGGAGTAAACCTCGACCTCTTCCCCCATCTCTTTCCGCCTGTCTTTGTCTGTTCTGTTCCCCCCCCCCCCCCCACCATTCATAATGTGTTCTGGTGGTTGTAAGAGGTCAGGTCAGTTGGCTGGTATGTGTAGTAGATACAGTATAGTACAGACTGTCTGGGCTGTCTCGTGCTGCTGCTCACTAGACCATCTCTCTCTCACCACTGCTCATCTGGTTTGTGTTGAGAGGCAACAATATACGTTCCTGATCTGTGTGTTTATGCTTTCTGTGTGTGTGAGGCGTAGCCTAGCCTATACATTGCCTGCCCTAAGGTGGATTAGCTCGTCACCCAATGCCTGTACCCCCCTCTACCCACCCCCTCTCTCCCCCTCTACCCACCCCCTCTCTCCCTGCTCAAATGTCACCTTACATCTTCATCTGACCCCTCCCCCCTGGTGTTATTAGCCCCCCATTACCAGCCAGCTCACCTCCCTTTACACTGCCTTTGATGTGCTAGGCCAACCTTTATGGCAGCTAGGCTATATGCTTTAGCAGTGTGTGGCATAGTAACATGGATGGATGGCAGTAACAACATGGATGGATGCCCGTCCGTTAGAGCAAGCCAGTTTGTTGTGAGCTAACTTATTACTGTGTAGGATGACGTAAAGTGACTTCAGCATTCTGGCATTCCTCTGGGAAGCTCCGCCTCTAGTGGGAGATGGCCTATGTGTTGCCAGAGAATGGTTGATTTGAGAAGGATGACGAGGAAGGAATGGGACCGCGTGGGTTTTACTGGATGAATGTAGAAGAACAGAGGAGAGGGTTTCAGTGCTCTGTAGAGAGACTGTGTTGAATGGCCTACTAGCTAATAGTGTGTCCGTGTGATCTGTCTTCCTCTGGTTGTAGTATAAGGAGCGGGGAGGTTGTATGTATGCCTGCTGAGCTCCAGTCTTTAGAGTTGGAGAGAGGCCAGCACATCTGGCCGTGGTTAGGGGCTTTATGAAGTGTCTGGAGCTGCCTGCTCGGTGATAACCCCCTGCTTCAGGTTACCTCTCCAGGGCCACCGTATCAGACCAGGGGCCCACTAAAGACCCCTGAGTCAGTCAGCTCCTTCCCTGGCTGCTGTGTCCAGACAGGGCCCCTGTAGCTCAGCTCCAGCAGGTTGGGATTGGAGGATGGGGCTTGAGGTGAGGTGACTGTTTGTGTTGTGTGATAGTGGAGGGGAGGGGAGTTTAGGACTGATATGGGAGAGGGGACTGGCTGGAACAATGTGGGCCCTCCCGAAGCCTTATCTCACACCGATTTGGTTGATCGATCATCCACTTCCTGTCTATAGCCTACATTCCTTCCTGCTTTATTTTCTAGTCCACCCCGCCCCATGACCTGAATCTGAGASATGAGAAATCAGTGGGCACAAAAATACATTCATGTCACGAGTAGGTAATTGGCCTAAATATCCATCAATGTTACGGTGATTCCTCTTCATTTTCTGGATAAAACCGACATTTTCTTCCAAAGATTGTCACCCAAACGTCATGCTTAAGGACTGCGTTCTCTGGGCTCACGGAGTGGGGGGCCGCAGGGGGTGAAAACTGAACCTCTCCAATGCACCTGTGAACTTTCACCTTGACCAAAGGCTTGCCTGTCTCGACGGGGACTCGAGTGATAAGTAATGTCACTGATGTTTTTATAGACAGTGGCCCCGGGATCAAAGTTGAGAGGATTATAAGTCCAGAGAGTAAAGGCATGGAGGCTTTCGTCTCATCCGTAGCTGGAGAGAATAAGTTGCTCGGCTTTTGTAATTAACCATGCATATTTTCAATTGACTGTGGATTGTTCACTCATAATAGGCGATGGTCCAGAGATGGTCGTCAAGTGTGTGTGTGCGTGTGCTTCTTGTTCAGATACACAGCTGCTTCTATCATCAAAAACAACACTGCTGTGGTCGTTATCATACACACTGCAGCCCCACAGTAGTGGAAATCCCCATTTTGGTTTCTATCCGGATARTTATTAGCAGCTTTTATCTGTTTTGAGGGGTTTGAAACTGAGGGAGGGTAAGAGACTATTTCTGTCTCTGTTTATGTAAGGAGTGACTGGTGCTGAGAGGGAGAGAGGAGGACTGTGGGAATGTTTGTTCAGCACAGACATCGTAGCCCCAGTCCATGTCTGTCTGTGTGGATGCTAGTGATTGTTCTGTGTCTATGCTAGGCTTAACCAGCCACATGACGGTACACAGTGGACTGAATCAAAGTGATGATGGTTGTCTATGGAAAGAACTCTTACGGTTGGTCACCTGTAGGCCACTAAGTACACAGCTAAGATGGGATTTACTGTATGAAGGCATGTTTTGCAAGTTCAAGTCGCGCRCACACACACTTATTAACCCTCTAACCCAGCTGATCAGTGTATTACTGTTACCCTCGGTTGACCTCGTGATGACTGACCTGCTATCTTCTCCTTTTCTCTTCGTCTCTACAGGGGAGACATGTCAAAACTGGACAGCTGGCCGCCATCAAGGTCATGGACGTCACAGAGGTAAAGAAGTTCAGACTAACTGTAACCCCTCCCCCCACCGTGTGTGTGTGTGTGTGTGTGTGTGTGTGTGTGTGTGTGTGTGTGTGTGTGTATTGTTCAAGGAGGATGTTACATGGCCGGGTCTATTGGTGAAACAATGTAGTCCGAAGCTGAGCTGAGATGACCTTTCACATTTCAAAACAAACTGCCCGCTCTGCCTGTTTTATTTGTCAACCAGGTCTCTCAGATCAGCTGACCATTGTCTTATTTGGGCCTCAGATTAAAGGATAAATGGCCTCACGTCAGGTGGTTTTGCAGGGTTATTACTTTGAGATTAACGCAAAGAGCCTWAACCAGGGTTGTTGAAAGTGTCTTAGCCTATTCAAAAATCAAATTAATATAAATGTTTATTTCTGTGAGGAAGTAAATACTTTGAAAATGCTACCTTCAATTGGGGGGCAGTACAAGCTCTTGATGTATTTTAGCCTTCTATATATATGTTGGTGTATATATAATATGTGTGTATATACTGTTATTTTGAAGTGGAAACGTCTAGGAGCAATAACGGCTCAGCCRCAAAGCAGTAGGGCTCACAGACCGGGAGAGCTGAAGCATGTAAAAATCGCCGGTCCTCGGTTGCAACATTCACTACTGAGTTCCAAACTGCCTCTGGAAGCAACGTCATCACAAGAACTGTTCGTCGGGAGCTTCATGAAATGGGTTTCCATGGCCGAGCAGCCACACACAAGCCTAAGATCACCATGCACAATGCCAAGCGTTGGCTGGAGTGGTGTAAAGCTTACCTCCATTGGACTMTGGAGCAGTGAAAACACGTTCTCTGGAGTGATRAATCACRCTTCACCATCTTGCATCCCGTCGGACGAATCTGGGTTTGGCGGATGCCAGGAGACTGCTACCTACTCCAATGAATAGTGCCAACTGTGAAGTTTGGTGGAGGAGGAATAATGGACTGGGGCTGGTTTTCATGGTTTGAACTATGCCCTTTTAGTTCCAGTGAAGGGAAATCTTAACGCTACAGCATACAATAACTTTCTTGACGATTCTGTGTTTCTCACTTTGTGGCAACAGTTTGGAGAAGGCCCTTTCCTGTTTCAGCATGACAATGCCACCACCGTGCACAAAGCGAGGTCCATACAGAAATGGTTTGATGAGATTGGTGTGGAAGAACTTGACTGGCCTGCACAGAGTCCTGACCTCAACCCCATCAAACCCCTTTGGGATGAATTGGAACGGCCACTGAGTCGGGCCTAATCGCCCAACATCTGTGCACGACCTCATTAATGCGCGTGTGGCTGAATGGAAGCCAAGTCCCTGCAGCAATGTTCCAACATCTAGTAGAAAGCCTTCCCAGAAGAGTGGAGGCTGTTATAGCTGCAAAGGGGGGACCAACTCCATATTAATGCCCATGATTTTGGAATGAGGTGTTTGACGTGCATGTAGTGTAGTTAGCCAACTCCTCAGTTAGAATGTGCAAGTCTACATGGAAATTCTTTGAGGTCCCGTCTACATTTCAGGAAGAACTTTGACTTCTCCGTAATCAGCCGCTTGTAAATCTCAGTATAATAAGCAGAGCTCATTACAGCTAAAGCCAGCGGGATGTTTTATGGCTAAATTACGTCATTTTGAGGCAGGCAGGCAGGCAGGAGGGCAGCCCTTTGCTCTCTGTGGCATTCTGCTTTTATCTACTGAAATAGGACCTCCCAGTGAATATGGAACTAGCTGGGACACACACACACACTAATGAGAACCCCCCCCCCCATCCCAAGGGACTTGTGGCTAGTTTTATGATATAGCCTTTGCAGTATAGGCCTACCATGTGGCCCATGTCATTTAACATAATGTTTACTCTTAAACATTGCCTAAGTAAAATTCTCAATTCCGTTGCATGCCAATGTGGTCATTCTGGTACTAGACCAGTTTCTCTGTCCTTATGCCCTGACTTGCCCCCTGCCTGCCACTCCCTGCTGCCTGTCATGAGTAAGGCTCTGATGTGTTGCCTAACCGTTTCCTGCCATGGGTGTCATAGGGCATGTCTCACCTGGTTTCCACTAGTTACCCCAGCCACAAAGCCAAAAAGGTTTATCGCTAAAATTCATGAAAACAAAAATGAGTTTTTTTTTTGTCTTCATTTTAGGTTAGGCATAAAGTTAGCATTGTGGATAAGGTTAGGCTTAATACAAAATAMAAATTAAGAAGAGAGATTGTAGAAATAGGTTGGGTTTATTACTTTGTCTGCGGTAACTAGTGACGACCCACTCCACCCCGCTGTTACGTGGTCATACACCTGCCCTRATATAGCCTCTAGTCTAAGATATGATGGATAGATGTAGTGAGATTTCACCTCTATAGGCAGGTTACGTAMACACACACACACAAGTACAGTCATATGAGTATGAATGACTCTGTAGCTTCACCCTGCCAGGTAGAAGAGCACTTGTTATCTCAACAGCAGCTCTCTGTTGTCCTGGCAAAGTGTTACTGTTGCTGAGAGAGGGAGAGGTGGGCATGGCAGTCCTGGGCAGCACTGTTAGCCAGCTCCATGCTCTGCTCTCCCAGTTTAAATGCCTGGCTATGCTGTGTATTGTTTTACCCTTTGACCTACATGGTGCTGAGTTAACCGCTTGAAWGATAATGGCAATGAAATGTACATTTCTGTCTAAATGGACAATGACATGCCCAAAAGTGAGTCGTCGTTTTTGTCCTAGTGATTGTCAGGAATGCTCGGGCAGCCAGCCGCCTGTCCCTGTTCACAGGCAGCCAGGCAGCCAGCCGCCTGTCCCTGCGGGAAACATGGGAAAGGGGGAGGGAGGGAGCGCAGCAATACGGCTGCCTGCACAGCCGACAGACAGCCCCTACCTGCTGGTACTGGAAGGGTCTGGTGGAAGAGAACTGTGTGCTTGTACCTACGTGCATCTTTAAACGCACCACCGCCGTCACAGTAACTGGGCATCGCTCTTCACTAATGTCCCCATCGTCCAGACTCCTCCTTCCCACCAGGGCTTTCTGTAAGGCAAGGGGTTTAACACTCGCGGTGTGTCAGTTACTGTCACTGTTAATCATTCTTTAAGTTGTTGCAACACAAGAGATTTAGCTACTGGCGGGGTGACCTTTTGCTGTCTTCCTCGGTTTTCATGTGAGGTSGGGGAGGGAGGCTGTTTTTATGTGGGTGTTTAGGTCTTGGATGTGTAAAACCCCATTGATTTGTGAGGGGTTGTGTGTGTAGGTTATGAATGTGGGGAATGGGCATAGCACATTGAAATCATATTCTACTGCTGAAAAGCCTGATAAAAAAAGAAAARRAAAAAGATTATCTGTCCTGTAATTGGAAATAAATGTGTAGGCATGGGCTCTAATGGAATTCCAGTTTAGCTGAGGGGATTTGATGTATACRTGTACAGTTGTATTAGGGATGTGACAAATGAAAGAAGTCTTTTAAATAATAATAAAAAAATMTATTTTCTGTAAAAACAATAAGAAAAATTCATAAAATTCCACGTCAATTCCCAATGCTGCTGCGCTATTGCCAGCAACGGTTTGGGTCTCACGGTTARTCCCTTTCCAGATGGTTAAGCATTGCACCTGTACCTCAATTCCACCTCACAAAGTTTGCATTTCCTTCTCATTTAACTTCTCAAAGTATTGCCATACAGGGCTTAGCTGCTGTCGCTTGCCTTTCTGTCTTTTTCCATCYGTTAACTACGATGGCATAACGTTTGAGAGTCGACTCAAAAATAATTGATACGTCGACTMCCATGTGACTCCTAAGATTAAGTATTTTTAGAACGGAGGAGACTGATTTGTTGCCGTAATTCAGTGAAGACAAACACTCGCATCTTGGATGGCGAGAGAGGAGCGGTGCACAGTATAGGCAGGTTGGCCACCAGGCAGACAGGCCTAGTGCASGGTTCTGACTATCTATCGGCAATCAAAAGCTGTGTCTCACAATGGAATGCGGTACACACTCGCATCATTAGAGAAGAGAAAGAGCAGGCGAGCCAGGGAGWGGGTGGAGGGGGCCGGCAGAACCGTGCTCCTATGTCTTGGKAATCTGTCTCTCGCAATGTCTTGTCTTCCTTGATTCGCAAATTCACCAAAGTAGCCTAAAGTTCRTCTCGTCATCTCTGGTTTTATTTAAATTACACAACTTTCCCCAGGCCTTTCACAGCCTATTTACTCTAACACGGAAAATAATATGTAACTGCACTGTGATTTTTAATTTTGTGGAAAGAAAACGTTTCTGTTTGGGATTTTTCTTAATGTTAAGGATCTCAATTTAGTTTAAATGTTCACACCCCTAAGTCGTATAGAGAGATGGGTCACAGATAGTATAATGGATTCTGTCTGCCATGGACCACACACACACACACAATGAGATACATACATCATTAATTCCCAAACAAAGAAGTCGTTAGGGCAGTGTGTGTACTGCGTAGCCGAGATGTCACATTGTTTAGGGGCCGTGGATGAATGACGGTTTAATTCCCCTCTACAAAGGCACTTACCAACCCTCACGAGACTTGGCCTTTGTGGAATGTGGGAAATGATTGACTGTTATCCATCTGTAACCGTCCACACACACGATAGTTGTTTTCCTAAGACGTCTTCCTCCTGCGGCCTTCTCTCTTTATCTAATGACTAATGGTGTCTGTGTGCCTGTAGGATGAGGAGGAGGAAATCAAACTGGAGATCAATATGCTCAAGAAGTACTCCCATCACAGAAACATTGCCACGTACTACGGTGCTTTTATCAAGAAGAGTCCCCCGGGGCATGATGACCAACTGTGGGTGAGTATCTAGCAGGAGTGTTTCCCAATGGCTGAATAATCATAACTGGTAAATCTACAGCAGCATAAGTCAGAGCAATATCCCTAAGTCTTTTACTGTTTTGACACTCATTTAGCCTTAGAAGTGCTTATCTATTCATCTGAGTGTGTGTGTGTTTCCTGTAGCTGGTGATGGAGTTCTGTGGGGCGGGCTCCATCACAGACCTGGTGAAGAACACTAAAGGCAACCAGCTCAAGGAGGACTGGATCGCCTACATCTCCAGAGAAATCCTCCGGGTGAGCCTCTCCTCCGGCCCCCTCCATCCCCTCTTTCCTTTTACCTTACTTTTCCTGTCTTCAGTCTCCTTGTTCATTGCGTAATACACATGTAAATAGAACTCTATCAATGCTCTGGTCTTAGACATGTGGTCTCACGTCTACACACCTCCCTCTCCTCCTCTTCTTCAGGGACTGGCCCACCTGCACGCCCACCACGTCATCCACCGTGACATCAAGGGACAGAACGTCCTGCTCACAGAGAACGCCGAGGTCAAGCTTGGTGAGTGACATTATGTTTTGTACGTTACGGACAACAACCCTGATTGGTCTAAACCCTGCAGCTGCCAATCTCAGCTCCAAAATCATAGCCATTTTAGCCAGTCACCTTGTCTAGGCGTTTACTGCAATGCAGTTGTATATAACTAGTTTCAACTTGTCTCTTCTGATTGGTTGTCTTCTCAGTGGACTTTGGCGTGAGTGCCCAGTTGGACCGGACGGTGGGGAGGAGGAACACATTCATCGGGACGCCCTATTGGATGGCGCCCGAGGTCATCGCCTGTGACGAGAACCCTGAGGCCACCTACGACTACAGAGTATGACCCTCGCCCTCTTCCACACAGTACTCAGATGTTTTAGCCCTTATATGAACCTGCCCCCTATGTCCTCCTTGACATCTTTAGCTACTGGTACGATGTGGGGTCGAGGATGTTGCTCTTCAGTACTGATGTAGTGTGTGTGTGTGTTGCTATGTCTGATGCCTCTCTCACTGTGTGTCTCTCAGAGTGACTTATGGTCCACTGGAATCACYGCCATTGAAATGGCCGAAGGAGCTCCTCGTAAGTACCTGCCTATCCCCAGGTCACACCTCTATCGTCTCTTTTAGATGGCAACTCTATTGGTTCCTTCTGCCCTTGTCTTTTGCTTTTCTCGCTGTCATGTTTATACGGATTCCCTCCTTTATCCCTTCTGGTGTGTGTGTTCACTTTCAGCGCTGTGCGACATGCATCCGATGCGAGCACTCTTCCTCATCCCAAGGAACCCTCCCCCGCGACTCAAGTCCAAGAAGTGGTAAGTTACCAAGATTCTGTCAGCTGGGTTTAGAGGTCTCCTCTCTCGCTCTCCTCCTCCTCTCTGAACAGCTGTGGCACATGGGAGGAAGGCCTGTTGGCTCACGGCGAGGSTCCCCAGCCCTCGTTCCGGGGGAAAACTCAACCCTCAGACTTTCCTCTGGCACCAGTGCATTTACGATTATGACCGCTTTTCTTCTGAGACGGGTTTTTCCCAGAATATTCMTTGTATATAAGTTATGAAAGGCTCACTGGATTTCTGTCTAAATGGATAAAACAGGATCTTCCTATTTCAGACTTGTAGTTTCACATGGCTCTTTTGACGGTAAGTTTAGTTTGTCTGTCAGAGATTTATTTTATGTCAGACAACGAGCCCCTCAGTCCACATGATTACTGGTGGTAATACGACTGGTGGTAATCTCATTAGCGGCCTCATCTGTCTTGACCCCCCCCTTCAGGTCTAAGAAGTTTTGCAGCTTCATCGAGGGCTCCCTGGTGAAGAACTACAACCAGCGYCCCCCCACCGAGCAGCTGCTCAAGCACCCCTTCATCAGGGACCAGCCCAACGAGAGGCAGGTCCGCATCCAGCTCAAAGACCACATCGACCGCACCAAGAAGAAGAGGGGGGAGAAAGGTGAGTCTACCTGTTCAATCACAGAGTCTTAAAGTAATACTGTGAAAATGATGACAGTGCCCTTTTAGTGTAAGAGCTGTTTGAAAAGATTGCCTGAAATCTCTGCTTGTTTCAAACCATTTTCCCAACTCAGACCAATCCCAGATACTTTGGGAGAATAAATTGCTCTTTGCTAAGAACCATTTTAATTGAAAACAATCACATTAACATACTTAATTGTTACCCAGAAATTATTTGATGTTGACATAACATCTGCTTTGGGCCTTTTTAATGTGCTTTACATTTACACTGAATAGCCCATGTTTCTACATCTTGCCACACTATCCACGTCTTGTTTTTCAGATGAGACTGAATATGAGTACAGCGGAAGTGAGGAGGAAGAGGAGGATGCTGGAGAGCAAGAGGGAGAGCCTAGGTAATGTCTTAGTGTTACATGTTGATGTACACAGTTCATTTTGCAATTCACAATATAGCGGGATAGCACTCCTCACCTGCCACCAGTGTAGTGAACGCCTACCTGGAATCGCTRWACAACTCCACCCATCTGACACAGAAACTAACCAACTATTCCCTTGAACAAAATCATGAACTAACTCACCATTCCATTGAATTAACTCATGAACTAACATACTGTTCCCTTGAACTAAATGACTATTCCCTCGTATCCGCTGGTCCACCCTGCAGCTCCATAGTGAACATGCCGGGGGAGTCGACGCTGCGTAAGGACTTCATCCGGCTGCAGCAGGAGAACAAGGAGCGCTCGGAGGCGCTGCGCCGACAGCAGCTCCTGCAGGAGCAGCAGCTCCGTGAGCAGGAGGAGTACAAGCGCCAACTACTGGCCGAGAGACAGAAACGCATTGAGCAACAGAAGGAGCAGMGGAGGCGACTGGAGGAGGTAGAGTTAATAAACATTGATTCATTGATTTTGTTTTTAGTAAAACTTGTATGTAGAATTTAGGGTGCAAGTACAGTGTGACGTGCTGCATGCTCTGAATAACTCTAATTGGCTAGTTCTGCTGTCTGAAGAAATGGGCGGGGTGTAGGTTGATCCTGCAGCCACGATTGGACAGAGAAACTGTGATCACCCCATAGAGGGTCGAACTTGGATTGCCCACAATGACGCAGCTCATGCTGTCACAGAAGACTGCCATTACRAGGATGAAAGGCGTCCTATATTTCTAGATCTATAGACAGCTGCTCCTCGCTTGATCAATTCACCAAAGCCTGTATTTGACCTCCCATCCTCTCTTGTTTTCCTCAAATCATTCAGATCACTGCTACTATGGAAAATCATTGCCATAGTAGCAGCGATATCTCATAATATCTTTGAACAGGGAATCCCAACTAGAATTTCAGCTCTCCCTGTGTGTCGTATCCCTGAGGTTCTCTCTCTGTCACCCCCTCCTGGTGCCTCACAGCAACAGCGGCGCGAGCGCGAGATGAGGAGGCAGCAGGAGCGCGAGCAGCGCCGCCGCGAGCAGGAGGAGAAGAGGCGCATGGAGGAGATGGAACGACGGCGGAAAGAGGACGACGAGCGCCGGAGGGCGGAGGAGGAGAAGAGGAGGAGCGACCGTGAGCAGGTAGGTCTTTAAGTGACAAGAAGCACTCTAATTGGCCTACATGCTGKGCAGTTTTGTCACTTCCTGTATTTCATCCAATCATGGAGGCTGTGTTTGATTGACAGGAGTACATTCGTCGACAGCTGGAAGAGGAGCAGAGGCACCTGGAGATCYTGCAGCAGCAGCTGCTCCATGAACAGGCCATGCTCCTGGTAAGAAACTTGCATCCTACCACTAGCATCCTACTTACTTTCCAGGGGCGTGTTCAGGAGGGCGCAACGTTAMAGGACGTTCAGAAAKTGGTTACGTAGAACACCCAGTCTTTGTTAAGTAGAACAGGGAATGGTGTCTGGAGCTGTATTCTATTACATTTGTATTGACAACGTTGTAAATGTTGCACCCCACTGAGAAAGACCCTGTTTTCAGGACTGGATCGCACATTTAGGAGCAAGCTCTTTTCTAGAACATAGATGGTAATCAAGGCAAGGTGTAATGGCTATATTGTATGATATATGGTTGATGTTAGCTGTTGTATAGATTTGTCATTCGGAAATACCCTACAGGAAGATGGAGTTCCTATGTTTCTCGGTCGGTGTCTCTGGTTACATTCACATCCTGAGGAATATATATATATATATGTCACCTTTTTGTTTCTTTATTGCTCAGCATTCACCATTCTGTCTTGCTTCCCATAAATTGAACCATTCAACACTATTCACCCAATCCTCAACTTTGTTTCTATTACTCGCAAAAGAAGGTTGTAACATGAATTTATTTGTGGGTAATGAAATGAAAGAATCTGCATCTTATTGTAGACTTTATTTAACATGTTTGTAGGCTTTAATTGATCAAGTTTACGTCATCTTTATAGAACTAGGCTGAACCAGTCTTCAAGTGCTTAATTTAATAGAAATGCCCCCCAAGGCAGCATTAGCTTATACATGCCATTAGCCACTTTCCCCCATGTCTAATGTGCCTCAACTCAGCCGCGCACTCTGCATCAGGAGTTCAAATGGAGGGAGCTGGAGGAGCAGCGGAAGGCGGAGCGTCTCCACAAGCGTCTGCAGCAGGAGCAGGCCTATCTGCTGTCCCTCCAGCACGACAATAAACCACCGCAGCCCTGCCAAAAGACTGAAGACCCCAAGAGAATGTCCCCTGACAGTACTAGCAAAGCCCCTCAGACAACGTCCCCAGGCCCTGTTGGCGATAGAGCCCCAGCTCCACAACCCCACTTCCTCAATAATTCTAATGCTATTGCTTCACGGAGAACGTCCTGCGATAACACTAGGTCCCCACAAGCCCATTTCCTGGACAACGTTACTGCTAACGCCCCACGGAGAATGTCCTCGGATACCACAAAGTCCCCACAAAACATGTCCCGGGATAATACTACCAAGGCCCCTCAGAAACTGTACCCCAACAGTGTTGATAAAGACTCAGAAAAGACCACCTCTGACAATAGCGATGCCCTAGCCACCCAGTCTACAGACGTTACTAAACCCTCACAGACCGGGGGCCTAGACGGCCCCAAGTCCCCACAGACAGACCGCTCGGAGCCTAGCGACGCTCTYGGTGATCCTCAGCCAATCAGAGAGGTGAACCCCAACACGACATCACTTCCTCCTTCTGCTGCCTGCTGCTACTTCTATTCTAGCTGCCTGCCCCCCCTCTCCACACAGCGTGTTGTTAGTCCTGGTGGTGTGAGCTGGAGTTATGGTTTTCTTTTTTCTTTCAGTTATCGTCTTAAAATAGTGTTTAATACCTCACACAGTCCAATGTAGCGCTGCGTTTAACGTATGCGACACAAAATAGCCTGTAACTTTACCTTACTAGGATAACAATGTCGTTGTCTGTTTCTGATTTGGTGGCGCTACACAAAATTATTAGCGAATAGACTTCTCAGCCAACCATTTTGTTTGACCTTCCGGGTAAGAGGAGAGGACAGTGAGAGAAAAGAAAGCCAGTCGCTCACAACCACCGCCTCTCTAAAACTGTACTGCTTCACTTCTGGCTCTAGTCTTTGCTTGACTATCTGATGCTTCTCTACTAAAACGTCTTGAGGATGACGTGTCTGAATCTTGAGAGGACTGAGCAAGAAAAAGACTAAGTATAGACTGAAGCGCTGCAAGCTGGATCTCTGTCAACATCATTTTGCGTTTAGGACCAAATGGTTTGATTACGTAAAACACGGTACATTTTCTCTTGCCATTAGTCAGCTGTAATTAATTTCATAAAAATGCATCTATTTTCTTTCATATGTATTCACAGTTGAGTTGCCATACCTGAATGTAACACATATTTAAATCAATGGGCTTGAATTGATATAGCCTTAAGCAGTAGGTGATAAGTCGACGCTGTCAGTACTTCACACATTCTTGTGAATTACCAGTTGTATTGCTGTCTCTGCCGCAGTGATGAAAAGCAGACAAAGTAGTCCGGGTTCCTGCTCTTGTAATGTATTTAGTATTTTAAGCAGTAGGTGATAAGTCGACGCTGTCAGTACTTCACACATTCTTGTGAATTACCAGTTGTATTGCTGTCTCTGCCGCAGTGATGAAAAGCAGACAAAGTAGTCCGGGTTCCTGCTCTTGTCTTCCACTCCCATACCTACTAAATAAGCGTGATGGTTTGTTATGCGGCTGTGCCTTGTACGCTTCAGGTAAGTGACTGGAGAGGTTGTTATGCATGTGGTCAGCTCAGGCCCACACTAATGTATGTGTGCTGCTGGGTCCTAGAGAGAGACTGTGTTCTCTGGGATGACTCCCCCTGGAGGTGTAAGATGTCATTAACAGACTGTCTGAGGTGGGCTCGTATGCATGTCAGTGGACTTTCCCTCCCTGTCGATAACAAGGCGTCGGCTTCAGTGTTGACTCTTCCTCGTTCTCCTTGTGTATTTTGTCGTTGCGTTAATGCCTCAACCTTGACCCCCGCTGATCCTCACTGACCCTGTCTGTCTTTGTCTGTCTGTCCTGCACTCCCAGGCCGACGAGCGCTTCCGAAAGAACATTCAGGGCTCCCCCCAGACCGCCCCACCCACCAAGCAGCCCCCCGTGCCCCCCCGCTCCGAACCCTTCTCTAACGGCAGCTCCTCCTCCGAGTCTGTTCCGCCTGCCATGCACCGGCCCATGGAACCACAGGTAAACCTCTCCTCATCCTTCCCTCCCTTCTCTCTCTCGATCTACCGCTCTCCATACAGTAGGTTATCTGACAGCAAGGCATTGTCGCCACGAGTTGTCCATTCTAGCACCCACACAGATATAGAATGATATATCTCTGTGAGCTAGTAGAGGTCCCAATACAATGACATGCTCCATCATGTCAGTAGATCTACTCAAATCTGTTGTGTCATAGTGGGATTTCTGGAACCTTCCACTAATTGACCTGAGCAAAAGCTTGTCCCTTCAGTGGTGTGATAAACCTTACCCAGGATGCCAGAGGAGGCTGCATGTGATTGGCTGCTTGGCTCCCCTTCACTCATCTCCTTGCCCCTCTCACTGTGCCATTCAACTATCTGTTGTCCTGTTATTTGTCTTCACTGTAAATGTTTTTGTGCGTGAACCTGTGACTGTTTCTGTTGTCGCTTTTGTTTGTGTACGTCTCGAACTGCATGATGTCTGTATGTGCAATGCATGTCTATTATATGCATATGTTACATGTATATGCATATGTTTTCAGCCATGTCCTTCATCTCTGTGCCTTCACTCTGTAGTTTGACCTTCTCCCCCTCCCTCCTACCTCCCCCCTGTTCTCTCCCCTCTGTGTGTCTGTCTGTCTGTCTGGAAGGTCCAGTGGTCCCACCTGGCCGCTCTTAAGAGCAGCAGCGCCGCCCCGCCCCCYGTCGTGTCTCGCTCCCATTCCTTCAGTGAACCCGCGGTTCCTAGTTTTGCACATCTCCATCTGCGCTCCCAGGAGCCCCACAACCACCACCTTCACCCCTCTGCTGCCGCACCATCAGCTGCACGCACTGACCCCCAGCCCCTCGCCTCGGGCCCCAGCGACGAGGTGCCCCCCAGGGTAAGAGAGGACAGCCCAGGGGACCCCCTTTTCCAGCCCCCATTTGTGGTCCCCTCAGAGGGGCAAGATAGCAATGTCTACAGCCTCTCTGGGTGTCCCATCCAACAGCAGTGGGATTACACTGTGTGCTTTTGCCTTCACCATTATAAGGCTGTGTCCCACAGCATAGTGTAGGTCTACAATAAAGTAGATTAGTCTGGTTCAGTAGTATAATCAGTGATTGATAGCAATCTTGAGAAATATCTCCAGGTTGTAGCTGCAATTGTCCCAGTGTACAGTACTGGAGTCCCTATAGTAACTAGCTTTACTCAGTGCTGTGCTTCCACTGGCTAACTACACACCATCTGGTCCTGCATGGCTTCATGAGTTGTTCCTCTTCTAGTACTTCACTGTGTACATCATGCATGCCCATCATATTCACTCTGTCCACTAATGTAACGGAGGGCCGACCAAAACCGTTACCTAGACCAGCTTTTCCCAAAACTCGGTCCTGCCCACCCCACATTTTAGTTTTTTGCCCCAGCACTACACAGCTGAATCAAATAGTCAAAGCTTGATGATGAGTTGGTTATTTGAATCAGCTGTGTAGTGCTAGGGCAAAACCCAAAACGTGCTCTCAGGACAGAGTTTGGGGAACCCTGAACTTAGACCACTGCTTGGTGGGGATAATAGATCATAGCTATTGAATAATGATCTGGGTCCAGAGTTTATTACCAATATCCATGTCTTCTCTGTAGATGAATAACATGATCCAGCGACGTAGTTGGAGGGTAGAATGCACATTTGGGAAGAGGGATTGGGGCTATGCAGCGGTGCTAGGCCCTGCTGTGTGGTGGTGGTCGTTTATGCTCCTGTAGCCAGGTGTGTGAGGGCGTCTGTCTTGTCTACCACAGGTTCCAGTGAGGACAACATCCAGGTCCCCTGTGCTGTCACGCAGAGACTCTCCTCTCCAGGCCTCTGCCCCGCCTAGCAACCAGGCAGTACAGAGGAGCGCCGGCAGGTAGGCGGTCAACTCTGTGTGGTGTTTGAAAAAGTTAAATTGTTCGTGGGGTGGGTATGGGGAAGTGTGTGTGTGTGTGTTTTCAATCTCTCTCCTGTGTTGTGTGTCTTCCAGTAATGCGGAGCCACGTCTGCTGTGGGACCGAGTGGAGAAGCTGGTTCCCAGGCCTGGCAGTGGCAGCTCCTCTGGCTCCTCCAGCTCCCAGGCCGGCTCTGGGGAGAGGTTCAGAGCACGCTGTGAGTAACACACACACACACACAGAATACACACAGCATACTGGATGTACAATACTGCATTTAGTGTCTTGTAGGTCTTCCACTAATGTCATTTTACCATCATCTCCTCCAGCATCGTCTAAGTCTGAGGGCTCCCCACTGCAACGCCCCGACAACGCTGCCAAAAAGCCTGACGACAAGAAGGACTTTGCCCGACCCAACCGGCCAGCCGTAAGTACCTATCTCTTATGACTGTATCCACGTACTGTTTTAGTGGTGGTCCCTGCAACTGGCTGTAAACCAGGCCAGCACTGCAGCCTGCTACAGTAACACAGTGTGGTTGTGTTTCTATGGCTGACTATCCCGTTGTCTTGTCTTCTGGTGTTCCCTATGGGCCATGACACGACAACCTGTGGCATCCCATTACTCCAACGATGTGATTATGGGGGGAATTTGTATAGGGTGACGTGGTAAGCAAGCGTGCATAACAATATGTCATGCTTTGATGCTATGCTTATTTCCACACTGCATGGGCCACCATGAATGCTTAAACGTTTCAGAAGAGGGTTGTCCTGTGAGAAGTTCAGGACCCAATTCCATCGCTCTTCCATTTGCCTCCCAGTCATTGGTCGTCCTCTCCTTGGCTGCCACGTGATTGGCTGACGATGCACCTCTGACCCGCCCCTCTCCCTGCTGTCTTCTTTCCTCCTGCTGTCTTCTTTCCTCCTGCTGTCTTCTTCTTGCCTCCTGCCTGCGCCGTCCCAATCCAGTTGCTCTTCACCTGGCACATCACAAGTTAACTGTTTTCAACAGCCTGTTGGCTAGCTCTTAACTGAGGTTAATGTTATGGCCTTAATGTATGGGGAATTGATGCTCCCGTGCTCGACCCAGTTCAATCCTTTGACAATGCATCCTCCCTCTGTAAGACTAGTAGTCAGTAATCTGACATGGTTTAAATCAGTGACAACCTTTCGGGAAGGGAGTATTGAAAATATTCAGAGCCTTATTTGACCTCTAGGACCTGACGGCCCTGGCCAAAGAGCTGCGGGCAGTGGAGGATGTGCGTCCCCCCAACAAGGTGACAGACTACTCCTCCTCCAGCGAGGAGTCAGGCACCACCGACGAAGACGAYGATGAAGAAGTGGACCAGGACGCAGCAGACGAGTCCACCTCRGGAGCAGAGGATACCAGGGCCGGGTACGTAACAACCCTGACCTCTCAACTCTGACCTGGGCCCGTATTCACAGCGTCTTAATCTGCGATCAGGTTTCCCCACATCCTTGTAATCTCATTCATTATGATCTGAAAGGCAAAACTGATCCTAGATCAGCACAATGACACTTTATGAACTCGAGGCCTTAGTGATACTGCCCTAAAAGGCTTTCAGATGCAGCGGGAGGCACACCTTGATGTTATATTATATCAACATGAAAAGTCGATCATATAATATATACTATATAGTATAGAAAGACTTGTATGAGGTGAGTCATTTGGGTCATTGAAAAGTGCGATTATACAAGTCCCATGTATTATTAATAATTGGAGTTTGAATATGAGACGTATTGTTTACACCAGGAGAGGTCTGAGTAACGGAGAGACTGCATCCCTGAAGACCTTACTGGCCCACGACGACTCAGAGAACGACCTCACMACACCCTCCAAGGATGGCACCTTGGTCATCAGACAGGTAGGACTGCAGAAGACTCTCTGGTTGTTATCATGTCCTCCTCTCTTTTTCCCCCACCCACCCACTTCCACCCCTGCTTTCAATTGTTATCATCTTCTTTCATTTTCTATGTTGAGTCTTTGTTTGCTGGTAAAGCACACTATCATGTACAGTTACTAGTGGAAAACAACGAGATACAAGTTGAGGTTGTTCTTGGTTACAGAGCGCGGGCGACAAAAAGCGCCCGGCGGTCAATGTCTCTTCATCCTCCTCCGGTCCCAGTGCGGCTCACGGTCAAGCCGTTCAAGCACATACTCCTCCCGGTCCYGGTAACGGTCACCAGGAGAAAAACGGCTTTGCCGGCCGCATTCACCTGCTGCCAGACCTTATTCAGCAGAGCCACCACTCCCCCACCTCTTCCTCATCTTCCATCTCCAACTCCCCCTCCTCCTCCTCCAGCCATGTCAGCCCAGCCATGTCCCCCCAGACCCCCCTGGACAAGCTCACTGCCATCGAGGTATGTCCCCCGTCCCTTAAGCTGGCTACTCTGGTTGTTCAGTCTACTCTGTCCCCTGTTGGCTGGCTACTCTGGTTATTTAGTCTACCCTGTCCCTTAAGCTGGCTACTCTGGTTGTTCAGTCTACTCTGCCCCTTGCTGGCTGACTGACTGAACTGACTAATGATCTCTGGGCTGCTTCACCTTCTGAATATTTCTCATAACGCTGCCTCTAACACTAGCGCCACCTAGTGTGGGACCTTAGCAATGAGCAAGTGGCTTTACTAGTCTAGAGAGCGTTTTTAAAACACTTTGCCCAGGTGCAAGCTGGGAGGTGAATTCTATGTAGTCCATCTTGTCATGGGTAAAGAGGTTGTGGAACACCTCATTGGACTTCATCTCCCATCTCTCCACAGCCCTAGTGCTTTGATGCCATTTCACTCTAGCAGTTTAGTAGTAGGCTGYGCCTGGGTGGTAGCTAGCATGCTTGGTGTGCGGTGCTTTTGGACAACCCTAGCCTGTATGGATTTTACTGCCCAACTAAAGGTGTGTGTTGGCATGATAACGCTACTATCATGGAAGACACCAAGACACTGAACAGCACGTCTACCTTTAGCCTAATGATAAACTGCTGCATTTTGATGGTGGCGTTTGAGCAAATCTGTGTGCTTTACACTGGCAATTTGACTTTTCATATTTCATCCCGTTTCTCTCTGAATTTCTGTTTCTATCCTGAACACGCCATCTTTATTTCCTTTCCATGTTGGTTCTGCTTTCCTTTTTAAGTCACTGACCTTGTTTTTCATGTCTGCTTCCAACAACAACTGCATGTCAAATCTTCCCATGCGTTTTGTGTGTGTTTTGTTTTTGCCGTCCGTAGAGTAGATGTCATGTTTGATTACTAGATGATGAGAAATGTCCTGATGTACAGTGTATTGTAACAGAACCCAGTTTGTAGATAGTTTTATGAAGCCCTATGGTTTTTAAAGCAGGTCTGAGTGATTCTCAGTTTTAGATTGGCCAAGCCTGCAGGCCCTTCCTATYGTACTGTTAATTGGCTACTATAAATCCTATTCAGCCTTATGTTATTGTAGCCCAGCAATAAACATGTCTTCCATAGAAAGTCATGAGCGCAGTAAAATGGATCCATTGCTGAGTTCAAACCAGACTCACTGCAGCTGCCATAGCTCCCCCTGTTGGGGAAAAAAGTATTCTTCAATACAAACAGATTATACAACAAATAATATTGTAACATTTTACAGTATGAAGCCAAGGAGAAATAGGCTCAGGCAATACTGATAGTGTAGGTTGAGTTACAGGGTGACCAGGTTGAGTTACAGGGTGATGGGGATCCTTTAGGGTGGCAGGTAGCCTAGCCGTTGGGCCAGTAACCAAAAGGTCTCTAGTTCGAATCCCAGAGGCGACATGGTAAAGAATCAGTTGATATGCCCTTGAGCAAGGCAGTTAACTCTAATTGCTCCAGTGTCACAACTAATAATGTCTGACCTAGGCCGTGACCCCACTCTCTGAAGGTGTCCCGGGGGGAGTTGTGATATGCAAAAAACACATTTCCGTTTCACACCTGCATATAATACACACTTAAAACAGGACAAATATAAGCACCCAGCATTCTTATATCTGTCCACTGTTGTGTGTGTGTGTGTGTGTGTTCTGCTCTCACTCCCGTGCCTTTGTCGCCAGACCCAATCGGCCAGCAACACCATGCAGAAACACAAGTCTTCCTCCTCATTCACCCCCTTCATCGACCCGCGCCTCCTGCAGGTCTCCCCCTCYAGCGGCAGCTCCCTCAACAACATGGGTGAGTCACCTCCTCTTCCTTYTCTACCCTTTTAATGCTGATTTAGGATCAGTTCTCTTTTCTCCAGTCCTCATCTTATCCATTAACAATAGAATCATCTCTGGGTCAGTAACTAGGAGTTAGTATACCCTGAACTATACATAGAACATAAGCAGTGGCTTTGGCACAGGAAGTGTAATTACAGAGCATGATCATCAAGGGCTCTTAATGACAAAGCAAAGCCCCACCCCTTCTCCATCTGACCTCTGACCTTTGGTGTCCACAGCGGCCTTCGGGAACGACGGGAGGCTGGTGGACGCCCTGAGGGCTGACCCGTCACGTAAGGGTTCCGTGGTCAATGTGAACCCGGTCAACACACGCCCCCAGAGCGACACGCCTGAGATCCGCAAGTACAAGAAGAGGTTCAACTCTGAGATCCTGTGTGCTGCACTATGGGGTACGTACCTGAGAGAGAGATGGGTGGATGAGTAGAAGGAGTTGATGGATGAATAGATGGATGAATAGATGGATGTGTGATTTACTGATTGGATGGATGAATGGATAGATACAATTGATAGGAAATCCATCATCGGTTTAGTGACAAGCATGACAGACCTGCCCCCCCCCCATCTGACTGGTGTGTGTGTCCCTGTCCTCTCCCAGGTGTCAACCTGCTGGTGGGGACAGAGAGTGGTCTGATGCTGCTGGACCGTAGCGGTCAGGGGAAGGTCTACCCCCTCATCAGCCGACGGCGCATCCAGCAGATGGACGTCCTGGAGGGACTCAACGTCCTGGTCACTATATCAGGTATGGACCACGGAGGTGCACGGACACACAAATACAGACTCTCCTGAATTATCCGGTACTCAAACTCATTCTCTCTTGTTTTTCTATCTCACCATCCTTCCCTCTCTAAATCACACACACACACACACACACACAGGGAAGAAGAACAAGTTGCGTGTGTACTACCTGTCCTGGCTGAGGAACAAGATATTGCACAACGACCCAGAGGTGGAGAAGAAGCAGGGCTGGGTCACTGTAGGAGAGCTGGAGGGCTGCGTACACTACAAAGTCGGTACGTTCCACTCCCCATTTACCATCAGGAATGACACCTTTTCTCTTGTTACAAGGCTGTAGCAGGTCCAAGTCCAATCTTGACGAGCGGTCAGAAATAAAACTTTTTTTCCTCTCTTGATTTCAGTGAAATATGAGAGGATCAAGTTCTTGGTTCTTGCCTTGAAGAACTCTGTGGAGGTCTATGCGTGGGCCCCCAAGCCGTACCACAAGTTCATGGCCTTCAAGGTACAGTAAACTGGCTCAGGCTGCAGTCGGACCACCATGGCATTGGTTTACATTCACATTTCCACTACAAATATGACCTTAAAGGTGCATTATGTCCATTTTAACATCTTCCTCCTGCAGTCGTTTGGTGACCTGGTGCACAAGCCCCTGCTGGTTGACCTGACGGTGGAGGAGGGCCAGAGGTTAAAGGTAATCTACGGCTCCAGCAACGGCTTCCACGCCGTGGACGTGGACTCTGGGGCGGTTTACGACATCTACCTTCCCACACACGTAAGAGACCCATCCATCTGTCTCATTCCTCTGCTTCCTGTTTTTCCCTGCTCCACCAATCCATGGCTGAATCGCAAACCGAACACTTTCACCACTCGATATGCGCGTTCACGAGCCAATCTCAAATGCTGATTGTCAAGGGCTCCACTGCGCCCTTCGGAAGCCTCTTTGTCCTCTTTTATCCTATGCCGACTCAGCGCCCATGGCACCAACTTCTTCCCATGAATCTTAGCATGTTACCTAGAAACAGTCACTACTTCCTCGTCCTCACATTTTCAGAAAAAGTCAAGATAAATCAATACATTTAATTAATTTTGAAGTTTAATTCCGAGGAGGTCTTAGTGACAGGATTTTACATCTAGCTAAGGAGTTTAGTGTGTTTCTGAAGTTTGTACACAAACTTATCCATTATTAACTTGCTAGGTAAACCTGAGCCAGTCACTGCTGCGCTGTGCAGGAATAGGGAGATGTCGTTTTGTTTTTACTACTTTCTCACTGTATATCGGAGTATGCGTCTGTCTGCCCAAGGTCCCCAGTGCCCGTGTTTCATTGCAAATGAGTCATGCTACAAGACAGGTCGCGGGAGACAATGCTCGCAAATGGATTTAGATAAGTTACAGTTGGGACATCGCGTGTGTATCGTCTCAATGCTCATTTTGGCCAAAACACTGACAGACTCGAGTGATCACTGTCGAACACAACAGCAAGTGGCCACTCGATAAAGGACTAAGGGGCCAAGTCTTCGGTTTGAGATTCAGCCCATGTATATGGGGGCATATTCATTAGGTCACACTGTATCAAAACATTTTTCAACGGAAAGCGAAAACAAGTCTTTCTTATTGGGCAAGTACAGGTAGTCACTCATTGTTTCAGTTGATTTTTTTCTTCA
Organism: Salvelinus sp. IW2-2015; assembly: GCF_002910315.2. NCBI lineage: Eukaryota > Metazoa > Chordata > Actinopteri > Salmoniformes > Salmonidae > Salvelinus > Salvelinus sp. IW2-2015. Next base: position 37,379,365 of record NC_036867.1, on the reverse strand, counting down.
GCTAAGTTCTTTATGAATACGACCCGAGACTAACCTTTTTTTCTTTCTCTGTTTGCTCTCTCGCCTCCTTCCTCCCTCTCTACTCTTCCTCTCCCTTCAGATCCAGACCAATATCCAGTCCCATGCCATCATCATCCTGCCCAACACGGACGGTATTGAGCTGCTGGTGTGTTACGAGGATGAGGGCGTCTACGTCAACACCTACGGACGCATCACCAAAGACGTGGTGCTGCAATGGGGCGAGATGCCTACCTCAGTGGGTATGTAACACTCACACACGGGACGCACATACACTGCATTCAGAAAGTATTCAGACCCTTCACTTTTTCCACATTTTGTTACGCTACAGCCTTATTCTAAAATGGGTTAAAATAAATGGACAAGTTCCTCATCAATCTACACATGATACCCTATAATAATGAAAAAGCAAAACAGGTTTTTAGACATTTTTGCAGATTTATTAAAAATAATAAACTGATATCGCATTTTACTTAAGTATTCAGACCCTTTAATCAGTACTTTGTTGAAGCACCTTTGGCAGCGATTACAGCCCAGAGTCTTCTTGGGTATGACGCTACAAGCTTGGCACACCTGTATTTGGGGAGTTTCTCCTATTCTTCTCTGCAGATCCTCATGCTCTGTCAGGTTGGATGGGGAGTGTTGCTGTACAGCCATTTTCAGGTCTCTCCAGAGATGTTCAAGTCCGGGCACTGGCTAGGCCACTCAAGGACATTGAGACATGTCCTGAAGCCACTTCTGCATTGTCTTGGCTGTGTGCTTAGGGTCGTTGTCCTTCGTCCCATTCTGAGGTCCTGAGCACTCTGGAGCAGGTTTGAAACAAGGATCTCTCGGTACATTGCTCTGTTAATCTTTCCCTCGATCCTGACTGGTCTCCCAGTGCCTGCTGCTGAAAAACATCCCCACAGCATGATGCTGCCACCACAATGCTTCACTGTAGGGGTGGTGCCAGGTTTCTTCCTGACGTGACGCTTGGCATTCAGGTCAAAGAGTTTAATCTTGGTTTCATCAGACCAGAGAATCTTGTTTCTCATGGTCAGAGTCCTTTAGGTGCCTTTTGGCAAACTCCAAGCAGGCTGTCATGAGCCTTTTACTGAGGAGTGGCTTCCGTCTGGCCACTCTACCATAAAGGCCTGATTGGTGGGGTGCTGCAGAGATGGTTGTCCTTCTGGAAGGTTATCTCATCGCCACAGAGGAACTCTCAGAGTCACCATCTGGTTCTTGGTCACCTCCCTGACCAAGGCCCTTCTCCCCCGATTGCTCAGTTTGGCCGGGCAGCCAGCTCTAGGAAGAGTCTTGCTAGTTCCAAACTTCTATTTAAGAATGATGGAGGCCACTGTGTTCTTCAATGCTGCAGACATTTTTTTGGTACCCTTCCCCAGATCTGTGCCTCGATACAATACTGTCTCGTAGCTCTGTGGACAATTCCTTCAACCTCATGGCTGGGTTTTTGCTCTGACATACACTGTCAACTGTGGGACCTTTATATAGACAGGTGTGTGTTAGAGGTCGACCGATTAATCGGCATGGCTGATTAATTAGGGCCGATTTCAAGTTTTCATAACAATCGGTAATCGGCCTTTTTGGACGCCGATTACATTGCACTCCACGAGGAGACTGCGTGGCAGGCTTGACCACCTGTAACACGAGTGCAGCAAGGAGCCAAGGTAAGTTGCAAGCTAGCATTAAACTTATCTTATAAAAAACAATCAATCTTAGCATAATCACTAGTTATCTACACATGGTTGATGATATGACTAGTTTAACTAGCTTGTCCTGCGTTGCAAATAATCAATGCGGTGCCTGTTAATTTATCATCGAATCACAGCCTACTTCGCCAGACGGGGGATGATTTAACAAGCGCATTCGCGAAAAAAGCACTATCGTTTCACCAATGCACCATAAACATCAATCCCTTTCTTAAAATCAATACACAGAAGTATATTTTTTAAACCTGCATATGTAGTTAAAGGAAATTCATGTTAGCAGGCAATATTAACTAGGGAAATTGTGTCACTTCTCTTGCGTTCTGTGTAAGCAGAGTCGGGGTGTATGCAGCAGTTTGGGCTGCCTGGCTCGTTGCGAACTGTGTGAAGACCATTTCTCCCTAACAAAGACTGTAATTAATTTGCCTGAATTTTACATAATTATGACATGACATTGAAGGTTGTGCAATGTAACAGGAATATTTAGACTTATGGATGCCACCCGTTCGATAAAATACCTTATTTCACTGAAAGAATAAACATTTTTTTTCTCGAAATGATAGTTTCAGGATTTGACCATATTAATTAACTAAGGCTCGTATTTCTGTGTGTTATTATGTTATAATTAAGTCTTTGATTTGATAGAGCAGTCTGACTGAGCGGTGGTAGGCAGTAGCAGGCTCGTAAGCATTCATTCAAACAGCACTTTCCTGCRTTTGCCAGCAGCTCTTCGCAATGCTTGAAGCACAGCGCTGTTTATGACTTCAAGCCTATCAACTCCCGAGATTAGGCTGGCAATAGTATAGTGCCTATAAAAACATCCAATAGTCAAAGGTATATGAAATAAATGGTATAGAGAGAAATAATCCTAGAATTCCTATAATAACTACAACCTAAAACTTCTTAACTGGGAATATTGAAGACTCATGTTAAAAGGAACCACCAGCTTTCAAATGTTCTGAGCAAGGAACTTAAACCTTAGCGTTTTAACATGGCACATATTGCACTTTTACTTTCTTCTCCAACACTTTGTTTTTGCATTATTTAAACCAAATTGAACATGTTTCATTATTTATTTGAGACTAAATTGATCTTTATTTATTTATTATATTAAGTTATAATTAAAGTGTTCATTCAGTATTGTTGTAATTGTCATTATTACAAATACATATATATCTAAAAAAAAAAAAATGTCCGATTTAATCGGTAACTTTTTTGGGTTCTCCAATAATCGGTATCAACGTTGAAAAATCATAATCGGTCGACCTCTAGTGTGTGTGCCTTTCCAAATCATGTCTAATCAATTGAATTTACCACAGGTGGACTCCAAGTTTTAGAAACATCTCAAGGTTGATCAAATGGAAACAGGATGCACCTGAGCTCAATTTTGAGTCTAATACTAAGGTGTCTGAATAATTATGTAAATAACATATTCATTTTTTTTTAAATTAGCAAAAATGTTTAACTTGTTTTAGCTTTTTCATTATGGTGTATTGTCGTTTTTTACAATTTGATTTCAATTTTAGAATAAGGCTGTAACGTAACAACATTATGAAAAAGTGAAGGCGTCTGAATACTTTCCGAATGCACTGTACACATGTTTAAGACACACAGGAGTGCCTTGTGGTGAAACTAAGTTTTATACCTTTTAATTTAAGTACATAGTTGTTTTCAATAAACACACACACACACTTTCTTATTAACTTGATTGTCCATCTGTGTGTGTAGCCTACATTAGGTCCAACCAGATCATGGGCTGGGGGGAGAAGGCCATAGAGATCAGGTCTGTGGAGACNCCTTCCAGTTCTCTGCTGCCAATGACTGGAACGAACTACAAAAATCTCTGAAACTGGAAACACTTATCTCCCTCACTAGCTTTAAGCACCAGCTGTCAGAGCAGCTCACAGATTACTGCACCTGTACATAGCCCATCTATAATTTAGCCCAAACAACTACCTCTTTCCCTACTGTATTTATTTATTTACTTATTTTGCTCCTTTGCACCCCATTATTTCTATCTCTACTTTGCACATTCTTCCACAGCAAATCAACCATTCCAGTGTTTTACTTCCTATATTGTATTTACTTCGCCACCATGTCCTTTTTTTTGCCTTCACCTCCCTTATCTCACCTCACTTGCTCACATTGTATATAGACTTATTTTTCTACTGTATTATTGACTGTATGTTTGTTTTACTCCATGTGTAACTCTGTGTTGTATGTGTCGAACTGCTTTGCTTTATCTTGGCCAGGTCGCAATTGTAAATGAGAACTTGTTCTCAACTTGCCTACCTGGTTAAATAAAGGTTAAATAAATAAATTAAATTAAGGCCAAAGAGTTCAATCTTGCTTTCATAAGACCAGATAATCTTCTTTCTCACGGTCAGAGTCCTTTAGGTGCCTTTTGGCAAACTCCAAGCGGCCTGTCGTGCATTTTACTGGGGAGTGGCTTCTGTCTGACCACTCTACCATGAAGGCCTGATTTGGTGGAGCGCTGCAGAGATGGTTGTCCTTCTGGAAGGTTCTCTCATCTCAACAGAGGAACTCTGTCAGTGACCATCGGGTTCTTGGTCACCTCCCTGAACAAGACCTTTCTCCCCCGATTGCTTAGTTTGTCCGGGCGGCCAGCTCTAGGAAGAGTCTTGGTGGTTCCAAACTTCTTGCGTTTAAGAATGATGGAGTCCACTGTGTTCTTGGGGACCTTCAGTTCTGCAGACATTTTTTGTACCCTCCCCAGATCTGTGCCTCGACACAATCCTCTCTTGGCGCTCTACGGACAATTCCTTCAACCTCATGGCTTGGTTTTTTTCTCTGACATGCACTGTCAACTGTAGGACCTTATAGACAGGTGTGTCACAGGTGGACTCTCATAGCAAAGCTTCTGAATAATTATGTAAAAACCTGTTTTCGCTTTGTCATTATGGGGTATTGTGTGTAGATCAATTTTAGAATAAGGCTGTAACGTAACAATGTGGAAAAAGTGAGGGGGTCTGAATACTTTCCGAATGCACTTTACACACACACATTAAACATGTTTTAACACACACACACATGTTCTTACTAACTTGATTGTCCATCTGTGTGTGTAGCCTACATTAGGTCCAACCAGATCATGGGCTGGGGGGAGAAGGCCATAGAGATCAGGTCTGTGGAGACAGGACACCTGGACGGGGTCTTCATGCACAAGAGAGCCCAGAGACTCAAGTTCCTGTGTGAGAGGAATGACAAGGTAAGTTATGCGTACAACACACACACACACTGCTTACTTGCATAGATGTTCATCAATGTTGATAATGATGCCACTCTCTCTCACACTCTCTCTCACACTCTCTCTCACACTCTCTCTCTCTCACACACTCTCTCTCACACACTCTCTCTCACACTCACTCACTCCGTCTTTGTCCTGCAGGTGTTCTTTGCGTCGGTGCGTTCTGGAGGTTCCAGCCAGGTCTACTTCATGACCCTGGGCCGTACCTCCCTGCTTAGCTGGTAGTGTACACACACACCCAGCAGCATGAAGACAGCACCCCTCAGTTTATTACCACCATAATGATGACTCATGACAATGATTATCTTGAACTTGACGTACAACTGGAGTACCGAGCTTCACTGAGCTCTGAGGCGGCGTGATACCTAAATATCACCTGTTTCAAATAAGAAAAGACAATTGCACGATAAACGGACTGAAATCATGAAGGGGAGGCCTCGGGGTCCCTATAGGCTGATGGGACTGTGTTTGTTTGTGTCAGTTGGTAGTGTTGTCATCATGCCCATTGGCCACTCTGCTCTGACAACAGACGTCATCAGCTTTCCTGGGTTCTTGGCCCCCAAACCCTACTAGAGCCTTCCCTTACCTCCTGCACCAGTGAGAGTAGGGATCTGAGCCCGACTTATTCAAAACACTAGTAGATGTTAATGTGTGTCTATTGGAAGAAAAGAGAGGGGGGATGTATTGTGTGACAGAGGGAGGAAAAGAATGAAAGAGACTGTTGCGGAGGAAGGGAAGCTTATAGCACCAGACAGGTGAAGGGTCATACAGTAGTTTGTTATTGTGTTTAGTCCAGGTCATGTTCAGGTCAACTTCTGTGTTGAGAGTTTCTTAGATCAGTTCCTCTGACATGCCGTTGCATTTTCAAACGGGTCGTGCTTGACATTGAAAATGTAACTTTTGTCTCTTTTTCACTCTGGCCTTCCTCTTGATAAGGGTTCAAACAGGGTTAAAGTGTGGAGAGAAGTTTCAACAAAGATGTCGACTTAACCCTCAATAGGACACTGCAACCTTATAGGGGCCTTTCCAGTCCCATATACTCCTGAGGGTTTTTTCCAGCCTCCCTCAACTTTAAYGTGCCACATTGCCTCTCCTTGGTCGTGTTGGGCAAACTGTGAATGGGTTGATATGTACAGTAGACTCTAGAGAATGGTCTTGGTCATGACTTTGACCCACCATTTGGTAGCATGATGACCAGGGTATTCAATGAAACAAGTGTCAAGATTAAATATACCTTAACGATTTGTAGATGAAGCTTTAAAATCCACAACATATCCAAACGTATCAGCAACCACAGCTTTCGATTTGTTTGTTTTTCATTTTAATGGGCCCCTCCACTGAATTCAGGTTTGCGTTTGTCGCTACTTGTAAAATCTGTTGTGACAAATGCATTAGGTTTTGCTCATAACTCCTACAGGAAATGTATCAAAATCTGACATTTGAGTGAGATTGAATTATTACATGTAAAAACTATTATGAAGCAGCATGGYCCCCATTTTGATACATTTGTGAAATCGTTGTATTTCCATGTTGGACTCTTTAATACCATCAGACCACCATAGCCTGGTAGCTTCACCCCCTCAGCTTGTCTGCATTATTTTAGTATCTTGACTCTGAGGGCAGAAGGGAACATTTTGTTTTGTACAGTCCGTCCCAGTCCAGGCAGTAGTATGCTATGGATTAAAGCAACACGACAACAACCTGGAAGCTTTTCCAAACCCCAGCAGCTCCTGGTTGTAATTCTTTAGTTTTCCTCTCGTCTCTTGATCCAACTAGTGAAAAATGGGACTGCACTTGTTTGTCCTAATGTTTCCTGGTTAGCCTGGGTGCCAGTCTGAAGCAGCAGCAAGGAGCTCCACTGTCCTTGTCTTCTGAGATAGACTGGCACCCTGGTTAGATTCTTTGTATGTGTGTATGGACAAACTTTTTTTTCAAGAATGGAAATCATAATGTCTCTATGGTCACATGTCCCTCCAATGCTTGACCCTCTTACAGTGGACTGTCACATCCTGTTTGGGTGAGATGATTCCAGGCCTCTCTAAAGAACGCAACGCTGTAAGATTATAGATATGAGATGCTTTCTCATCTGTGAAACGCGATGCATGCCAAGATGGCATAAGTCACACATTTTAACAGTGTTACAAACCACTACAGAAAGTATCGATTACATTTTTAACTCCTTAGTTTGTTTCTGTCATTTTTATTACCCTTATAATTATGCGGCTGCAGTGGTTTATAAAAGTTAATGCACACATTATGTTAAATGTTTACAGAGGCAATGTTTTGTTAAACCAATGTGCATCAATATAAATATTTATGGTTTATTTTAGGGCAATAATCCCTTTTTTTAGCTTTTGTATCATTTGGAGGTTCATGTACAGGAATAACCCTCGACCTCTGTTCATTCACTTTTCAAAAATGACAAAATTCTGAGTTTAAATCACTGATTTTCCTGCATAACACAGCAGTGTGCCCTTGGCTGTGGCAACGTTGCAGCAACGCTGTGACAAGGTTCTCTGCCGCCCAGGTGCCAGGTGACATGTTTTCCTCAAGTGTTTCTACCATGCTACTCTAATTTATGTCCTCTGTGTATTATGGGAAGTGTTGTATTTTCCTCAAGGTCTTTTTTCCATTGAATAAAATCCTAAGTAATTTACTAAATTGTGTGGGGTAGTTTTGTAAGCCTTTAACATAAAGCATTCAGTCTTCTCTATTGTGTGAAATAAATGTGGGGCTGTAAACAAATCGAATGTCAAATGAATCTGAGCCTAAGAAACATTATGGAAATATTGTATTTTAAGTGTTCCAAATATGGTAACATTTATACAAACCATGTAAAAGAACCCCAAGTAAATGTTGCATGACATTTCCATAATTTAACCCATTTTAATTAATTTATCTTCAAGTAAAGACTCCTTGTACTTCTGTCAGCTCACCACAAGATGACCCTGTACCACGCACTGCTCCTAGCTCTAGCCTGTCTGCTCTAGCTTCCTCCCAGGCAACTCGAGCCGGATGTTTATGTCAACCATCAGCAGGTGAACTGAAAGGTTTGTTTCACGATAAGACATTTTCACGTTTGGGCCACATACAAGTGCCATAAATTTGGCTAGCCGTTTGTATGTAGCTAGCTTGGACGATGTTACTGGTGGTTCTGACTATCAAGATTTCGGTATGAATTGCACGTCGAACTTCAAAAGGAAGCAGCAATGCTGCAGGCAGTCTAATCCTGTCAACGCTAGCTAACTAGTTAGGTAACCTACAAACGGTATCATTTTGCAGCTGTCAATTATTTTACATTTTAGCTAGCCAACTTTGTGTCGAATGCCACGCCCAGCAGCTGTTGGCACTGTAGACTAGAGCATGTAAGGACCACCAAATAAGTGCTGCTGATTCTAATGTCGCTAACTTGGCTACCTACGACTGGTGAGTGAATTTCTTGTGCTTTTTAAGTTAGACATTTAGCGATCTAGATCACAACAGGCTCCGTGTGTGTTACCCACGCCAGCCTGCACGTGTCCCACTGTCTCCTCTTGTCCATTCAGCTGTAAGAGAGAGGGGCACCTGCACCCCAGACATGAGCATGGAGGCCTCATGAAAGATTAGATTTTTTTTTAAACAAGCCACCATTCACAATTGGGTGGGCTGACTGGGGAGTTGTCTGGCCTGGGCAATGGGTTTGCTTGGCCCAACAGCTGGCCTGTCCTATGAGGGTCTCTCCCTTTCTCCTGCCTGCCTCCAGGTCCTCACCCTGGCCCCATGGACCACAACACTCCTGCTGCTGCTCCTCACCGACCTGGCCCTCTCTGCCACGGCTGGAGGCAGCCTGTCAATAGCAGCCATTACTGGTCAGTGGTCAAAAGTAACTAAAGGGACAAAATTATTAAACCTATTTTTTTATTAGGGCAAAATTATTTTCTAAATATTTCCTGAACCTTCCTCCTGTTTTGTGCCTACTGAACATGACCGTGTATGTTGACTGAGATGGCTGGAGGTCAGTGGTGACGTGGCCCTTGTAACTGAAAAGCCAGCGGGGTCAAATAAAAGGTCCGAGAGCACAGTGGCCATAGATGCTATTAAATGACTATTCTAATTCCTAATTCTCTTCTGCTCACTTTGACACTGGTAGCGCAGTGTCTTCTAGTAAAAGTGTCCCCGACTCTCTACTTCACTACTTGTCTTTTTAACCCTAATTTGCATAGTTCAGGCCTATTGTCCTAGGCCTATTACTGTTGAAAAAACATTTGAAACCAAATCTTCATCTAACCTTTGAAACTGTGTGGTGTTTGGAGTGCTGTGTTGAAGACGACCTGCCATTTTGAGGAATGCCAGCTATTTGTGGCTGAGAATGCAAATCGGGGTATAGGTGAACTTCCAGCAGTTGTTGCTGCAAAGACACCTGTTTACTTTAAGTCGAGGGGGCAGGTGGTCTCTAAGCCACTGTAACAGTGTGGCTAATGGTCAATGGGCTACTGTGTTATTAGACTATGTTATACAGTATGTTGGGTGGACCGCCAGCAGTTGTCGTAAAGACACCTGTTTACTTTAAGCCGAGGGGGCAGATGGTCTCTAAGCCGCTGTAACTGAGAGTGGCTGACAGCTTACGGTCAATGGGCTACTGCAGCGTTCACCAACTGGCGGGTCGAATTTGATTGTATTCAAATGAAAGCGAGGTTTGTAATGATTGTTAAAGTCAAACATATTTGTTTGGACTTCTTGTGCTCAATTTGCAGTCTACAAATGATTTGTAATTATGTTCTGGCCCTCCAACCATCTGCTCCAGAAAACATTGGCCCGTGTCTGAATCTAGTTGATGATCCCTGGTCTACTATGTTATTAGACTGTTATACAGTACCATGGGCCAGCTTTACTCTTTTGCCTCCAGCTCTCCAACATCTGCCCGGGCTACTCTGCTCTCCTCAGCTGCTGTGGTTCTATTACACAGCCAAGGTAATACTGAGTGCTAAAACACAACTCCGATGCGCTCACAGTCCCAACAGTGACTTATGTGAGTGTCAGATAAACAAGTCACAGTTGGGAGCATTTTACTTTTGTTTATAAAGAAAGTTCTGTCCAGTGCCACCAACTCCATTTAAACTTGCCTAAATACATGCAGTGTTTATCCCAACTTAAAGTTCAGGAACTAAACAAATTATTTGTGCTTCCAAGTCATTTCCCTTAAAGTGTGCCGCCTGGAACAATTAAAAAGTCCCCCTTTTCATACTCATTCCAGCCCACCCTACATGCCCATCCTGTCCCCTTTCACCCCACTGCGACTCCCCCCTCCCCTCTTGCATTCTCTGTAAGGACATGCAGTGCTTTTAACATGATTTACCCCAGTAGAAGTGTGTAACCCTAACCCTGACCCTCACCCCAACCAAGCCAAAAACAAAGGAGTTAGAGTGGCTGCAGTACCCCAACTAGCCAGGTGTTCCTCACCCCAGGCCTGTGTTCTAGTAGCACTGGCCTCATGTTGCAGCTGCCTGCATGACTCCCTTTGTGTGCCTCTGTTATTGACCATACACCCCCTCTTTGATTCATTGCTCACACAGGGGAAGACCCTTTCAGAGTGACAGGGGCTGTGTGTGTGTGTGTGTGTGTGTGTRTATATCTCTGTCTACGCGTGCCTATAGGAGACTGGGTTCATATGCGCCTGCCCGCCTGCGTTTGTGGGTCTCATTGTGAGGTCACTGCACTCCCATTGGTGGAGCCAGGCAGCCAGTGTCTAACCGAGGAATGGTCGACATTGTAGCTCCATCTGTTGAGGCACTCATTGTTCAACCTGCCTGGCTTTCTTGGGAAAAACTGTACCTTATGGTAAACACACTATCCTTGGATTTTGGGTTTGAAGAGTAGGAAGCGTATGGAATGTGAAATACTTTATTTTTTGCTCACATCTGTTGAGCAGGGGGGGATCTATGAACTTCTAAAAGCTTTCTCTAATGCTGGAATGAACCAAGTTATTTCCTTAAGGCCATTTTACTAAGGAGGTTTGCTTTGTTTGGCCGTTGGATGTTTTACTGAGGTCAGGGTAAGTGGAGATATTAGGCCTAACAATTTAGGCTCTTTCTCATCAAACCATGTCTGTTTCAATGCAGAATTTCAATAGGCTTATGTCTTCTGACAGAATTATAACAGGTTTAAAAAAACAAGTTGCCATGAGCGTTTGTAATGACATCAAATATGTTAGTATTTAGCTGTACCCAATTAGGCCTTTGTGTTATTTTTCCTTGGAATGTGTAGTGATTTATGTTTGACCAAGGGCATGTCTCTTCACCAGTGGAGTGGTCACCTTTGAACACGTTGTCTCCCCGCACCTGTGTGACCGGTTTCTCTTTCTTATAGGGCTCTCACAGGGCTTTGGGGCAATGTCTTTTCACAGCCTCTTTAAGGGACTTGTAGCACGAGAGGGTGTATGTTATGAGACACTGACTGTGCATATGTTTTGTTTCAACATTTAGTTTATTGTGGTTTTACACTTTAGTGAAAAATACCAAATCGTGAGGAGGCTGTAGCAAGTTATGCAACACTTCTTTCTGAAAATAGTAATCTATTGGGGTAGTCTGAATTTGACCTAGATATACAATGCCTTCAGAAAGTATTCACGCCCCTTGACTTATTCCACATKTTGTTGTTACAGCCTGAATTAAAAATGGATTAAATATAAACAAATTCTCACCCACCTACACACAATATCCCATAATGACAAAGTGAAAACCAGTTTCTAGAAATGTTTGCACTTTTATTGAAAATGAAGTACAGAAATCTAATTTACGTAAATGTTTACACCCCTGAGTCAGTACTTTGTAGAAGCACGTTTGGCAGCGATTACAGCTGTGAGTCTTTCTCTTACAGCTTTACACACCTGGATTGCGCAACATTTCCCCATTTAATTCTTTAATCATTGCTAGACAACCCTTTTCAGGTCTTGCCATAGATTTTCAAATAGATTTAAGTCAAAACTGTAACTCGGCCACTCAGGAACATTCACTGTCTTCTTGGTAAGCAAATCCAGTGTAGATTTGGCCTTGTGTTTTAAGTTATTATTCTGTACAGGCTTTCTTCTCTTCACTCTGTCATTTAGGTTATTGTGGAGTATAGTTGTTTCCTCTTACTTTCTCTGACGGAATAATCTCTCCGAAAGTGAATGAGAATCAAACTAAGCTTCATGTCCGTGTTTTAAGCCTCGTTCTGAATTCTAAGAGACTATTGGAGACTTGGCCAGTTTGATAATAGTTTGGTTTTAAAAGGTAAATTATTTGTTAATTCCTTTGCTTCAAAATACTTTTGGACGAACATTACTGGAAAAACTGTCTCACTGAGATGAAGGTACTAGAAACATTGTCACTGGCTGGGTGGTGGCGTATGAGTGATGTGTTGCTGATGAGATGGGGAGAGACAATGTCCGTGTTGTTTTTTAGGATGAAGAAGAGAAGGTTCCCTTTTTAGTGTCACGTGACTGTGCTGGCGGGGCGGACGCAGCGGTTCCATGGAGCCAGTGCTACACGGAGCGGGAGGGAGAGGACCAGAAGTTACTCTCTTTCCCCTGCGGTTCCAGAAGACATCTGTTGCCCTGGCTAATGGCAGCAAAGCCTTCAGCCCTCTCCATCCCTCCCAGACAGTGCTGAACTGAGCTAACCCTTCCTTTTCTTTGGAAAGAACCAAGGAGGGAACACCCAGACCCCATCCCACACACCGCTGTCTTCCCAGTCCAAAGCCCTGTGTTACATATTCATTAGCCTACCGCTTCAGTGCTTCAATCAATGAATGCACCGCCAATACTAGGAGGGACTCTGGGCTGATGTTTGAAAGATGCTATCGAATGAAACGGCAGTTGAGCCTGGCGGCTGCCCAACAAGGCATGACATCATAGTCCACACAGCTTGATAGTTATGCGACCACTGATAATGAGCTACGTGATTCCAAGGAAAAGGTTGTAGGCTACATGACATAAGATTTCTGTAACAGCGTTTTGGTTTCTAGCCGACATTGGATAATCTGCATGTCTGAAGCAGCTTCTGCGAGCCTCTGGGATGATGATGATGATGATGATGAGAGAGACACTGAAACCCTCTCTCCCTGCTCTCTTTGTGGCCGAAGTCTTTTTCAAATCTCTGCCGTCTGTCTCTCTCAACAGGTAGCTAGGTCATCCGGAGTGCCTGCGAGAACACACGTTGAAAGATGCTGAGCGAAGGCCTCAGAGCAGGGCGGACACCCTCCACTGCATGTTCTGCATCCCATCAGGAGGACTGTTGCTTCGAGAGGCTCGTCACCTAGACAACACAACCCAGTCCCCTTCTGTGTGTGCGGCTGTGGACAGGCGGCGGGCGCTCAGAGCACCAACCCGACAATGGCTGCAGCGGAGGTGACCCAGAGTGCAACTGGCAGTTGTATTGTTGGGGAACGTCAGTCAGACACACTTAAGCGGCCCCTCTTCCCCGGGTCTTCCTTTTGTGCACAAAATAGTAAATTATTCCAGCTCTGGGTCTGTCTTGGAATATTTTTCAGGGGACATTCTTTCAACCGCTGCAGCCTAGCAACCCTGGGCCATGTTGCTAAGCAGCCCTCTTTCATATAATGCGCACACTCCCATCCTCCCACCCCACCATGACATCTTTAAAGGGATGTTACATTTTAGCAGACATGAAAACATTTAGATGAGGTTTTAGGCCTAACCTTTAAAAGGCTAGAGGCTGCAGACTCAACAGATGTATCTGCTAACGTGATGATGCCCTGTAACCACATTGTTGCACAGATATGACTAAATGATGATGCCGTGGGCTATACACTGACTGTTATTTCTTGTGATATTATAATATGCAGTTGTTTATAGTGCCCATCCGGGTTGGGGTCTTCAAATCCATTTCACAATACAAGAGATCTATTGAAACCCCTGTTTGAAAATTGCAGTTTATTTTAAGTGAGGATTTTTCCATTGAATTTGTATTTCAATGCTGAAATTACTTCTGAAATGACTGGATTGAAAAGGAAATTACCCCAAGTACCATGGTGCCCTATCTTCGAGGAACAGACTTAATGTTTCCTCATTGCAACTTGCAAGTCATCAAATTCTGCCACCCTATTGGTTACCATTGAGGCCTGAGTGTTTCTATTGTATTACTTCCTGGTCCTTTACTGTTCAAACGAGTGACTCTTCCTCAGGGGAGGAACCATATGCTCCTGAAGCACGGGGGGAGTCGGGCCTTAGCCCAACACATAATGGCCATTTGTGTTTAAACAGAGCATCCTCTGTTCCCCTTGAGATTGATGTGTTGTGACGTGGGCTGGGTGAGAGGCGGCACGCCGTGGCTGGCCCCTCTAAAAGAGCGGGAACCCCTTAATTAGGACAGGGCACCCCCAGGAACGCACCCCTCTTTGTCTCAGCCAATCTGTGCCCTGCTGGGGAGCTCGGCTCAGGTCAGCTAGTCACATCCAACAACCAAATTAGGTTCAGTGTTTGAGTAGCCTAGACATGGTCTTATTTTACTAAAGAAACATACAACAGTTCCCATATGTTTCCTAAGACAGCAGTCTGTCGCAGAGCATATGTCAAGTTCTGTATTTATTGCAGTACAATTTGTCCAAAAGTGTCAAATATTGGTTTATTGAGGATCATTAGTTTGGTATATTCTATTATTCTGTCTCTCTCTCTCGGGTGAAGCTCACAGCTCCGTCTACCTATCCTCACTAAAACCAAGAAATGAATCTCCCAGGTGTTGATAGTCAAGTCCGTTGAAGTTTCTCATCAGGTTACTGACACCAGAGGTGTGTAGGAGATGTATGTCTCGTGAGATTCAAACTTTAACGAGACATTTTAGGAGCATGGATTCCCTCCTATTGTTTTTGAACTGAAGTCAAGCCTTGTCTAATGGATCTCAGTTCATCCTTGGGCTTTACTCACTGAAATACTCTTCCAATCGTTTTGAACCATCCATTTAACTCGCTCTTTTACATCTCTCTCTTTCTCTCTCTCTCTCTCAGGCGCTCATGCCATGGACACGGTAAGACGGGGGTAGAAGTGGTGGGAGTGGTCCTCCGGGTCAGGCCTCAGCCCAGAGCTGGATGTTTGTGACAGATTCATGGGCCTGAAGGACCATCCGGAGGAGGATGGAGCAGGCCGCATCCTTGACCTGGGGCTGGATTTAGAGTACCTCCACATCGAAGGCTCCGTCAGCAGGCAGGCTGGCGCCGATACAGGGCCCAGTATGGAGCGGGGCGAGGAGGAGGAAGAGGCCTGCAAGGGCAGTGGCAGTTGCAGCTTGTCCACGCCTGGGGGGAAGGAGGGGGAGGTGGTGGGGGAGGAGAGCGCTGGGTTCGACAGTGACCCGGAGCCAGCCCGAAACAGCACCGGTTCTAACCCGGCTGGAAGAGTGTCCGTATCTGAGCTAGATGGAGTGCCTGTTCCCAACACCCACCAACCTCTGTGCAGGACTCCCTGTGTGGACCTGGGGTCCGAGGGGCCTCCTGACCCTCCGTCGGGGGAGCCTTCATCCGGGGAAGCCCTGAGGGAGTACCAGTCCAAGCTGGAGTTTGCCCTGAAGCTGGGCTACACCGAGGAGCTGGTGCGGCTGGTGCTGGCCAAGCTGGGGCCGTATACACTCATCAACGACATACTGGGAGAGCTGGTCAAACTGGGCCGTAAGGTCGAGACAAACCAACAGCTGACTGGGTCCACGGCTTCACAGACCGCCCCCTCCACCTGCTCCTCCTCTTCCTCCTCTTCTTCCTGTGGGTATGTGGAGGCAGTGGAGGCGCAGCAGGGGAGGACAGACTCCCCTTATCAGACAGACCTCCTCCTGGGGGACAAGGACAACCTGCGGCCCGTCGTCCTGGACGGTAGCAACGTGGCAATGAGGTGAGGGTCTATGAACCATAGACGGTCATCTTGATTACAGAAAACGCACAATGGCTATTTCCTCCATTGTAGCCCGTTGTAAAGGTAGTTGTGTAACTGTTGTCAAAGTCACCTACATATTGTTGATATGATGTTAGAGCCTGTAAGGTAGTTAACGTCTGTCTCCATCTCTGGTAGCCACGGCAATAAAGAGGTGTTCTCCTGCTACGGCATCCAGCTGGCTGTTGATTGGTTCCTGGAGCGAGGTCACCGTGACATCACTGTGTTTGTGCCGTCCTGGAAGAAAGAGCAGTCCCGCCCTGACGCCCTCATCACAGGTAAACACAAACACACCTGAGAGTTCACATACATATGTCAGATGGGCCTCGGTGCTTACTGGATTACACGGTTCTCCAATTCTCTCCATCTCTCTAGACCAGGATATCTTACGTCGTCTGGAGAAGGACAAGATCTTGGTGTTCACTCCGTCTCGTCGGGTCCAGGGTCGCCGGGTGGTCTGCTATGACGACCGTTTCATCGTCAAGCTGGCCTACGAGTCCGACGGCATCATCGTCTCCAACGACAACTACCGCGACCTGGCCAGTGAGAAGCCAGAGTGGAAGAAGTTAATTGACGAGCGGCTGCTCATGTACTCGTTTGTCAACGACAAGTAAGGAAGGAGTGATACGGCTCTGGCTT
This sequence comes from Salvelinus sp. IW2-2015, assembly GCF_002910315.2. Classification (NCBI taxonomy): domain Eukaryota; kingdom Metazoa; phylum Chordata; class Actinopteri; order Salmoniformes; family Salmonidae; genus Salvelinus; species Salvelinus sp. IW2-2015. Next base: position 37,362,840 of record NC_036867.1, on the reverse strand, counting down.
AGTGTCCATCTTCTTTAGCCTAGAAGTGGTATGATGTTCATTATGCTAATGCTTGGCTGTATAGGATTAAGTATGTTAATATGGTAATAATCTCTCTCCACTCCTTTCTCCCTCCCGTCCCTCCCTCCCTCGCTCCTCCCCTCCCTCGTTCTCTCTCCTCTCCTCCCCTCCCTCGCTCTCTCTCTTTCCTCCCTCTTTTTTCTACCTTTTCCCTCCCCTCTTTTTCCCCTTCCTTTCCTCCCCTCCCTCGCTCTCTCTCCTCCCCTCCCTCTCTCTCCCCCCTCCCTCGCTCTCTCTCCCCTCCTCCCTCGCTCTCTCTCCTCTCCTCCCATGCTCTCTCTCCTCCCTCGCTTTCTCTCCTCTCCTCCCTCGCTCTCGCTCCTCCCTCTCTCTTACTCTCCCCTCCCTCCCAGGTTCATGCCTCCTGATGACCCTCTAGGTCGTCATGGTCCCAGTCTGGAGAACTTCCTGAGGAAACGTCCCATCATGCCAGAGCACAAGAAGCAGCCCTGTCCTTACGGTGGGCCCCGCCATTATTATTAACTCTTTAATATGTTTATCACTTGTCCACCATGTCATGACTTCTCCCAGTGTTATAATGTGAATGAATCATTTCTTCATCAGCTGGATGACTTCCAGCTACTGGTGCTGAAGATCATTGGGTTGCTACTTTCTAAGTGAACCACTGCCGCATCATGGCAGCAGGTTAGCCTAGTGGTTAGAGTGTTGGACTAGTAACCGAAAGGTTGCAAGTTCGAATACCCGAGCTGACAAGGTACAAATCTGTCGTTCTGCCCCTGAACAAGGCAGTTAACCCACTGTTCCTAGGCCGTCATTGAAAATAAGAATTTGTTCTTAACTGACTTGCCTAGTTAAATAAAGGTAAAATTAAATTAAAAATCATCACTAGCCTGTGTGCTAACCAGTTCCCTATCCTTTCTCCCCCTTTCTTTAGGCAAGAAGTGCACTTACGGCCACAAGTGTAAGTACTACCACCCGGAGAGGAGTGCCCAGTGCCAGCGCTCGGTGGCAGACGAGCTGCGTGCCAGCGCCAAGACCTCTGCCACCTCTACTAGCGCCAAGGGCCAGGCTGGCGAGGCCGGGCTGGTGAAGAGCCACAGCGTGCTCAACAATGTAGTGATGGGCACCAAGAGAGGTTCTGCCCCCAAAAGGCAGTGTGACCCCAGCATCCGGGCGCTGTCCTACGGCGAGGCAGAGGGCAAGCTGAGACACGCTGAGAAATGCAACAGCCTCAGTAGTAGTAGTGGGAGTAGTTGTTGTAGTGGGAGTGTTACTCTGTCCCCTGCCCCTGGAGGACCCCCCTCTGCCCTCAGCGACCCCCAGGAACAGCCACCGAGCCTGGGCAGGGACACACCCTACATGACCCTGCCGTACCCCCACCCTGACCCCTACTCCTCCAGCTGTGACCCTCCAGATCTGAGCTACTACTCAGTGACGCCGGTCCACTCTGGCCTGGCAGCACGGAGGAGTCCGGAGTGCCGCTTCCCGCTGGACACCGACCTGCGTCTGCTGGGCACGTCAGACTGTGGCAATAGCGGCTGTGACTTGTACGGAGAGAGAGCCTACTGTCTGTGCTGCCCAGGCCCTCTGCTGGACAAATACGTCCACCATCAGCAGCATCAGCACCATCAACACAACCGCCTGTACTCTCAACACTCTGCCCCCCTGCTCGAGCCACACCACCCCTCCCCCCACACCTCTGTCCTCTATGGCTATCACCAGAGCCTGGCACGGGGCCACAGCTTCCCTCACGACGAGCCCCCTGACCCCCACCTGAAGCGCCCTCTGTACCCCCTCCCGCACCAGGCCGTAGGCGCCCGCTCCAGCTGCCCTGGAGACTACCCCTCTGTGTCCCAGTCCGGCCCCTACCCTGCTGGCTCCCCTCTGGGCCGCTGCCTGGCCAACACGCGGCTGGAGACGCTGTCAGACTCCCGGCTGTACGAACGCTCCCTGCTGCCCCCCAGGAAAGCCTTCTCCTGGGATCCCTACTGCAGCCAACCCCCTCAGTCCCGCTGTGAGACCTACCAGTCTACCAAAGACCCACGATGTAGGCTGGGGACACACATCTCCATGGGGACAGACCACACACTCTTACCACCCACCCTACCCCCCTCAGCCCCCTCACCCATCCCATGCCCCTCAGCCATCCCACCCGTCCATGCCCCCCCACCACATGCACCAGGAGCCCCCCGCCCTGAGCCGGTACGGGGAAAGGTCTACCTCATCCTGTGTAACATCTTCCCCTCTGAGCTGGTGGGCCGGGTTATGGGGAGGAACCCCCATGTGACGGACGCCCAGCAGCTAGCTGCCGCCATCTTGGCTGAGAAGTCCCAGTCCGGCTACTGAGTCCAGCTAGCCTACTACTCTCTCCCTATTCATAACAACAGTTAGTTGTAGTTTTGACAATATAAGGGTTTGACTGTACATTTGTTTGTGGATAACTTAGTGTTAATCATGTGCAGGTGAGGATATGCGTTGATTTCCAAGTCACTTTTTCCTCCGCTGTTTGAAACATTTTAGAAATAACTGGAATCCGAGGGATCTGATTATATGCCTAATCTTACTTCTATTCTATATTTTCTACTCCATTTTGGAAACATTCACCCCCAAATTGACCACCATTTATCAACAGAATCTTGGTTGTTGGGGATGTGTATATCTTCTGTGTTCAATCGGTCTAATTGATTTGTTTCTCTGTTTTTCAGTGCTGTGTGTTTTGTTTGTGCCTGTTGTTGTGATAGTAGGTGGCTGAGTTAGTCTTCTGAGTTGAGAGAATGTCTTGCAGTAGTTGTAGAGACGGGCACGTTCGTCGACCTTGTCTTAGTAAGGGACGTCTCTGGCCCCTCGTTTTGGCTCCAAGCCTGCAGCTGCTACAGACACGGTAGACTCGAGCTCAAATCCCAAGTCAATTCCCTTTGGCTGTTTTCCCTGAAGACCTATCCAAATGGCTCAGAGCACTTGGCTTGATGTTGACAATCTGTTACAGTTACCGGCACAATCCCTGGTAGACAGAAAGCCTTTCTTTGTTGATACAAATTGTATCGTTCATTTAGGATTATATACCTGTATATATATCCGTAGGTGTGTAATCGATTCATGAAAAGCTGTTTATATATAGCTGGTGCATTTTAAACTATAATACTGTATGAGATATTCCAGGCAACATTTGATTGTTTTTAGACATGGTTTGTTTAGAAGTATTAATCAAATTAGATACATGAAAAAAGGTGAGGTATTCTGACTTTTTGGGATGGAGAATAGCCTAGGCTGGGTTGAACCCAAGTGGCCAGCTAGGTGAAATGAAATATGCGTGGGTCGGTAAAAAAATATTAATTTTGTTTTGTAACGAAAAACCTCTCTGGCACCGTGTGTCAGTGAGGGCCCGGACGTGGGCAAAAAGTAATGCCTTTACACGGCATTGTGCTAATGACACATCAAATACTCTGAACCATGTTCAGCAAACTGTTATGCATGTTTTGGTGACACTTTATTTTAATCGACCGTAATAAACCATTGAAGTCATTTATAAAGTGTGTTCACCATTTAATAATCATTTTCCCCACATTTATAACCAATTTACTAAACATTAGTTGTCTTTTTGCAGCCCCTAATCTAAAGTGAGTGCTATTTATACTTTATAATGTTTTGAGTGACCAGTGTAATTTCTCCCAAAAAGATGGGTTTGACATTGATAGACATTTCAGCAGTACCTGGTAAAATAAACTGACAGCACAGGATATATATACATTTGTGTATGAACTATGATTAATAAATGGTATGTACTGTTTGTAAACGCCATATAATTAACTTAGTTTATTACGGACCCTTAAAATAAAGCGTCAGCCATGTTTTCTTCAAGTGTTCTTGTATCATATTTTCTTTGTGCTTGATTTATCAGTTCTGTTGTATTATATTTGCTTGACAACTTCGTGCCTATCAAATATAGTATTGGCTTTGTATTCTTCATTAACAATTGGTTGTCCTTGTTTTGTTGGAAATGCAGTCTTAACTCTCATTTCGACAGAATTTCATGTACTTGGAATAACATTTACTGTATTACAGATTGGAGTTTTCCTTTGATCTAATTCTGAGGGCAGAAAAATGTGATTTGTTAAGTTTAGGGTTGGGTTGGGTTAAAAAAAAACAGGCTTCAATCCCCCGGCATCATCAAGATTAGAACCTGTGACCTTCTGGTCCCAGTGCCTAGTCCACTACACCAACAGGKGGGAGGGCACCACGCTTGTTTTTTCACATATTTAAAGCTGTTCATTTAGACTATTATTATGTTGGAAAAGAAAAGTATCATTGGGATTTGAGCTGGCAACCCTGTGTGTGACGCCCTTTAACCACCCACAAGGCCTTTTATTTGACTCACCTGCATACTCTGCCCACGGACTGACAGGGTTTCATCCAGAGATAGAGGACTCTAGTGCCCAAAAGCATGTTTTAGCATGGGCAGCGCCTTTGAGGTCTTTCACGAGTTTGAAGAAGTCAGCTGGGTGGGACTTCCTATGGGTTTAGGAAGGATCACATAATTCCATCCAGGTCGTCAGGAGGGGTCAACCAATGAATTATACTTGTGAGGAAACATATCACCAACCATGGCTTTATGCCATTTCAAAACACACTCTAGGTGGCAGTGTGCACCCTAGAAGAAAATGGACTACTTCAAAATGGAGAYGGCCACAATGACGCTGCCCGTGATCTGACGCCATAACGGGAAAGATGCAATGTCTATGGTTTCATTCTGCCCTCGATGCCAAGCTGTTTGAACAAGTTCAAATAAAAACACCAATGAGCCAAACATTTGATGTGCAACAAGTCAATGGCAATTAGTGCTGTTAATTTGGCTTTACATTTCCTGATGTGATCAATGTTAGTGGCAGCTGACCAGATAGAGGACAGTGAGAAAAAACATTTTCAGATCAAAAGATGAACTGCTCATTGTATGTTCTTGTTATCAAGGTGTCGTCTGCACTGCATTAATTAAACCATGAATGAACAGTGTTGTTTGAGGTTCATGTCTAAAGAATCACTGACATTCAAAATCACTTATCAACATAACTTTTACTGGTGTCAGAGGTACCAATCATTTAAACCAATACTATATTTGTTACATATATACAATATAAAAAAGATAAAGGCAACTTCATTTGAAACTTTTATTGTGAAACCAATGGACTAAGCTCCATCCGGGCCTTTATCTTACAGAAACACTAGTATGAACATAAGGAAAAACTGAACCGCATACGTGACAGCTGGTTCCAACACAGGCATCACTGACACGGCTCTCATTGGAGGCGACACAAGCGGGCTAACAGGCTCAGCCAATGGGAAAAGCCCAACTCAATGCACCCTGCCCTAAATATGGGGGATGCTGGCATGTAGAGGAGTTCTTTTCACCTCTAGTGAGCTACTGATGCATGCTGGTAGATAGTTTGATCTTGGAACACATTACAAAAATAAGTTGGAAGCACAGTTTTTTCACCTGCTATGGCAAATACAACCCCTATATTTGGACACTCACTGGGTTAACGAAAAGGCAGGTTTGGGTCAAGCCCCTTCAGTGTCCTCCGGATCCAAACAAGTGCTTTATTTTATTAAAACTCTGGCTTTAAGATCAACTTAAACCAGCTGTCTAGTGTAGCATAATACATTCCATCCAATTGCAAATAAAAAAAAACTGAACACTCGGGTTCATTCAAAACGCACCAGTAACATTTATCCACAAAGCTGGAGTTAATTTGATTTGGAGTGAGTAAAAAGGTTGTGTGAGAAAAGATCAAGGTCTGAAAATGTTTTTATTGGCCTGTTCTCTATTCCCACTGAACATAACATTTAAATCTGCAGAATTATAAGATTGAGATGGGGGGGGGGGGGGGGGGKKGCCCCAAGAGGCTGGGTCCCTCTAATGAGAGCGTATAAATAGGGGGGCACATTCACCTCTAACATCTGCACTGGTCTGTCTCTTCACAGTCCTAAAATGGTGGCACTGCCATTGAGTTTCCATCCATCCTGCTGACAGCTGTGGCAGAGAAAATGGTGAGCAGATCTGTCCAGCAGCAGAGGAGAAACATGACGGTCCTATTCTGGCCCCAGTTGGCTGTCGGCAGATGCAGGTCCCGAGTCCAAACAGCACTTAACAATAACCAGTCAAACCAGCTCCACAGGACAGACACCCTGTCTACACAGCCTGGGTCACTGCAGTCCTCAACCTTACTACTGCACAGTATCAGAACAGTCCACTACAGACTCACAGCCGTGTCCTCAGTGTTGGATTGGCTTGCGTGACCTTTGATCTTCTGTATAATTTAGGTGTAGTTACAGTTCAGAGAAACTTCAGTAACAGAAGGTAGTAACACAAGGTAGATATCTCAAAGAGACCACCATGTAAAACTAGCTCCAAACTTAATATCATTTTTTAATCAATTGTCTCCACTAGTGACACTTCAATGCGTCATCGCTTGAAAGTACATCTGGCATAAAAATAGCACTCATTTCAGTTGAAATGTTAACCAATAAAGCTACATCGCCTCCTAGTCTGAACTAGTCAAGCCACAGTCAAAACTCAATCTGTGGGAGGGGATTTGAGACCGAGTGTTTGTTTGGTCAGTCACCATGGTTACAGTATTGAGGTAGAGCTCTGTTCTCCGATGAGGACTGACGTTTTCATGGGCTCTCCAGCCAGAAAGACCATGGTATACCTCTTCAAAAGTTACTACTATGCAGACAGACAATAATGGCACTCTCACAACACTTAAGCATCTCTGTCTTTTCCAGGCCTTTGTGAGTTGGTAGGCAGAGGAAACCATCTATGGTGACTGGACATGAAACATTAGGAGTCAGCTCACAGGAGCTAAACTAACAGCTTTCGCTCTCTCTTCCTACCTGTCTGTCGCAGACGCACACACACCTAACCAATTAGCTTATCTCCATCATACTATCAGCTCATCTCAGACCAAATGTGTTTCTCTACAACAGTATGACATCAAGCCTCACACCTCTCCTCAAGACTGGTGTAGTGGCTTTGCACTGATGCTCAGAGTCTAGATAGTAGGGCCGTTCCACAAAATGACTTCCTTTTGCATCCCTTTGATATTTTAAGTAGAAATGGTGAATCAATATAGACATTTTAAAAGCCTGTTCTTTTCAAATGAAGTGCTCTTTAATATAGACCACATGGTAAATTCAATAAATCTGATTTTTATATGAATAAAGACTTAGTGGCAAAATTCGTCACTCGCCTCCGACTTCCCGGGAGACTTTAACCCAGTTAACATCAATTTCTCCAGATTTTCACCATCATTGTTAAGCAATAGTTGTCATTTCTGAAGACTTTATTTCATGCGATTAGTGATTCATTTTAAGGTTACAAAAAAAACCTGGTCTCTCATTAAGGTCAACCCTGTTACGACAACTGAACTCTCACTTTAATATGGTGAAAATATTCCTTTCTAAATGTATTTTTCTACAATAGAAAACATTGAATATCTAATAGTCAAATCATAGTGTAAAAGCAGGAGAGCTTGTTCCACTCTTTTTGGCCATTTTGTGGTAGAAGACAGTGGGTCGAGTATAAAACGTCAACCCTGTTACCCATAGGCTCATTTCTTTTAAAACAATGAAATGTTTTGAAAATTGTTCACAACATAACTGAATGGATCGAGCCCCTAACACAAGCCTCTACCAGCCTCGGACCAATCTACCTTCAAAGTTAACAATGAGAACAGAGAACTTAACAAACAGGGCTTCAATAAAACGTGTCATAACCATAGATCAGAACAAAATCAAAAAGGTTTTGAAAGTACCAGACAGCATCAATACGTTCAGTTGAAGACAACCGAGTCAGTAATACTAAGCATTGCATACTAGCTTTCTGGCAAGAACAACAAAGCTTCCCATGGCCCTGTTCGCTTAAAAATCCAATCTTTCCCATTTTGGTTTTTCTTGTGTCTCCACATTAGATATTTGAAAGCAAAGCACAGACGCATTCTTTGCAATACAAGGAGAATACCACTTTCGGAACGGTGCAAAGCGTTGCTTGCGCCCGATTCCTGATGGAGATGCGGGCAGAGCTTTGGCAAAGTTTGAGGCGGTGGCGGCCGTGCCCTCTGGAACCTTTGCGGGTATGGGTACGGGGAAAAGGGGGGAGTGTAGGAGGGACAGCGCCTGTTGCTTTGACGAAAAGCGAGTCGCCAATGGACGGATGGGGGAACCCAGACCAGATCACATGGACTCAAACTCGTCGATGCGCTGCTTGGTGTTGCCCAAGCGGATCTGACGTAGGGTCTTGTACTTGTCTCTCCCGGCCTTCACGTTCTCCGCGTGAAGCATGTCATTCTGGGTCTTCATGGTATCGTCTATGGCTTCAGCCAGCTCCGAGCTCAACACCTGGTGGAGGAGAGAAAGGGAGAGGGTAGAGAGAGATGGAGAAAGGGAGAGGGTAGAGAGAGATTGGACGAAGGGACGAGCGGTAGAGAGAGATGGAGAAAGGGACGCAGCGGTAAGAGAGATGGAGGAAAGGGAGGCAGGTAGAGAAGATGGAGAAAGACGGAGGGGGTAGAAGAGAGCGGAGGAAAGGCAGAAGAGGGGGGTCGAGCGAGAATGGGATGAAGACGGGCTGGAGAGTGGAGAGCGAGGGGTAGAGAAGAGATGGAGAGAAGGGAGGGGTAGTGAGAGAGAGAGATGGAGAACAGAGTGAGGATAGAGAGAGATGAGGGAAAGGTGGAGGGGGGTAGAGAGAGATGGAGAAAGGGAGGGTAGAGATAGATGAGAAAGGAGAGAGGGAAGAGAAGAGAGAGAGAAGGGAGAGGAGAGGAGAGATGGGAAGAAGAGGAGACGGTAGAGAGAGAATGGAGGGAAAGGGAGAGGGTAGAGGAGATGGAGAAAGGGGGGTAGAGAGAGATGGAGAAAGGGGAGATAGAGAGAATGGGAAAAGGAGGGGATAGAAGAGATGGAGAAAGGGGGGGGATAGAGAGAGATGGAGAAAGGGGCGGATAGTAGAGAGAGATGGAGAAAGGGGGGTAGAGAAGAGAATTGGAGAAAGGGGGGGTAGAGAGAGAGATGGAGAAAAGGGGGGGATAGAGAGAGATGGAGAAAGGGGGGAGAGAGAGAGATGGAGAAAGGGGGGATAGAGAGAATGGAGGAAAGGCGGGGATAGAGAGAAATGGAGAAAGGGGCCATAGTAGTAGAGAGAGATGGAGAAAGGGGGGGTAGAGAGAGGGTTGATTGATTGAAACCTCTCAATGACAGTTAACGCCACCCAGCAACTAAAGAAAGCCCTTTAAGGGGAGGTCATCAGGTCTTGGGGTTAAAGGTCAGAGGGGACTGACCTGCAGCTGCTTCTTGAGGCGCTCGTTCTTCTGGGCCTCGGTGACGCGCTCCTCCTCACTGCGCAGGTCCAGGGCACTCACACCCTCCAGGGAGAGCTCGGCGGCGTCCTCAGCGTGGTTCTCGTCCTGCTCCTCATGCTCGCTCTCCGTGGAGCCGCCCGCTGGTGTCGACGGGATCGTCATCACAGTCTTCAGCTCCTCCTTGGTCTTCTCCAGGTCGTCCTGGGCTGAGATGGCCTGGGGAGAAGGTGAGTTATGGGACTTATTCAGGAAGGTGCAACGTTATAGAACATTTCAGTACAACCTACAACTGACTGATTCTATACAGTGTAGTCTATATTGTAACCAGGACACAGTGTAGAATGTAGGGAGGTGGTTACCTTCTGCTGCCATTCAGTGGCCTCCTCTTCCTTTTTCCTCTTGGCTTCCTCCAGCAGGGCTATTTTGGCGGTGAACTCGCCCAGCTCAGCGGCCAGCTGTTCCTGGTTCTTCATCTGGTCAGCGGCCTGCCTGGCCAGCTCTGCCTTGGCCTCCTCCGCTGCCTGTCTCTCCCTCTCCAGCCTCTCCGCCTCCTCCCTGGCTCTCTTCCTCTCCTGCTCCAGCTCCAGGGCCCTGCGTGTCTGCTCCTCCAACTCTGTGACCATGAACAAAATACACAAAGTCCGTTAGCCCGTCTCAAAAAACAACCCTTTTCGCTGTTCTTCCTCAAACCATGTCCAGCAGCACCCACAATTTTTACAATGTGACCAATGGGATGCTTGGTCAGCCATGATCTCACAAATAATGTGATTGACTGTAAGAACAAAACGACAAAGGAAAAATTATATAACAGGCAGGAAATGCCTATAAAAAGTGAGAGAGGACCCGCACACAACAGTAAAAACAGTATGGAACAAAAAGAAAACAACATGGATGTCTCTGTCAACACACCGCCCAAGTCAGTCTATACCCCTGGAACACAATGTGGATGTCTCTCTGTCAACACACCGCCCAAGTCAGTCTATACCACTGGAACACAATGTGGAGGTCTCTCAACACACCGCCCAAGTCAGTCTATACCACTGGAACACAATGTGGACTCTCAACACACCGCCGCAAGTCAGTCTATACCACTGGAACACAATGTGGATGCCACTCTGTCAACACACCCCAAGTCAGTCTATACCACTGGAACACAATGTGGATCCCACTCTGTCAACACACCGCCAAGTCAGTCTATACCACTGGAACACAATGTGGATGCTCTCTGTCAACACACCCCAAGTCAGTCTATACCACTGGAACACAATGTGGAATGTCTCTCTGTCAACACACCGCCCAAGTCAGTCTATACCACTGGAACACAATGTGGAGTGTCTCTCAACACACACCGCCAAGTCAGTCTATACCACTGGAACACAATGTGGAGTCTCTCTCAACACACCGCCCAAGTCAGTCTATACCACTGGAACACAATGTGGATGCCCCTCTTCAACACACCGCCCAAGTCAGTCTATACCACTGGAACACAATGTGGATGCCTCTTGTCAACACACCGCCCAAGTCAGTCTATACCACTGGAACACAATGTGGAATGC
>NC_036867.1:37344889-37348887 GCF_002910315.2 Salvelinus sp. IW2-2015 | reverse complement strand
AGGTCCTGTCAACACAACCGCCAACGTCAGTCCTTATACCATGGAAAAATGTGGAGGGGGGGGGTTTTCCCCCCCTCAACACAATCCGCCGCAAGTTCAAGTCTATACCATGAACAATGAGGCATGCCATCTGTCACAGCACGCCCAAAGTGCAGTCTATACACTGGACACAATGTGCATTGCCACTTCTTCAACACACCACCCAATCATCATACCACTGGACACAATGTGATGTCTCCCGTCAACACATCCGCCCAGTCAGTCTAGTAACCACCTGAACACAATCGGTATGTCCTCTCCTCAACACTACACGGCCGCCAAGTCAGTCTATACACACACTGGAACACAAATGTGTGTCTCTCCTCACAACGCCCCAAGTAGTCTATACAGCTGGAACACATGTGGATGTCCGGGCTCTCTCGTCAACACACCCCAAGTCATGTCTATATCCAAAACTGCGAACACAATTGTGGATGTCTCTTCTGTCAAACACACGCCCAAGTCAGTACTATAACGCACTGGAAACAATGTGGATATCTCCTCTGTCAACACAGCCGCCCAAGTCAGTCCTAACCACTGAACACAATGTGATGTACTCCGTCCACAGACCGCCCAGTCAGTCTATACCACTGGAACACAATGTGGCTGTCCGCCCCCCCCGCCCCCCCCTGCTCAGCAAGTGCCGCCAAGTCAGTCTATACCACTGGAACACAATGTGGATGTCTCTGTCAACACACCCACCAATCAGTCTATACCACTGGAACACAATGTGGATTCTCTCTTCAACACACCGCCCAAGTCAGTCTATACCACTGGAACACAATGTGGATGTCTCTCCGTCAACACACCGCCCAAGTCAGTCTATACCACTGGAACACAATGTGGAGTCTCTCAACACACCGCCCAAGTCAGTCTATACCACTGGAACACAATGTGGATGCCTCTTCACACACGCACCAAGTCAGTCTATACCACTGGAACACAATGTGGATGCCACTCTGTCAACACACCGCCCAAGTCAGTCTATACCACTGGAACACAATGTGGATGCCTCTCTGTCAACACACCGCCCAAGTCAGTCTATACCAACTGGAACACAATGTGGATGTCTCTCTGTCAACACACACGCCGCAGTCAGTCTATACCACTGGAACACAATGTGGAGGTCTCTCAACACACCGCCCAAGTCAGTCTATACCACTGGAACACAATGTGGAGGTCTCTCCAAACACACTCGCCCAAGTCAGTCTATACACTGGAACACAATGTGGATGCCACTCTGTCAACACACCGCCCAAGTCAGTCTATACCACTGGAACACAATGGTGATGCCATCTGTTCAACACACCGCCAAGTCAGTCTTACCACTGGAACACAATGTGGATGCCTCTCTGTCAACACACCGCCAAGTCAGTCTATACCACTGGAACACAATGTGGATGTCTCTCTGTCAACACACCGCCCAAGTCAGTCTATACCACTGGAACACAATGTGGAATCTCTCTGTCAACACACCGCCCAAGTCAGTCTATACCACTGGAACACAATGTGGATGTCTCTCCGTCAACACACGCGCCAAGTCAGTCTATACCACTGGAACACAAATGTGGAGGGTCTGCTCAACACACGCCAAGTCAGTCTATACACTGGAACACAATGTGGATGCCTCTCTGTCCAACACACCCGCCAAGTCAGTCTATACACTGGAACACAATGTGGCGTCTCTCTTCTTCAAACACTACCAAGCAGTCTAACAAGGAAACACAATGTGGATGTCTCTCTGTCAACAACCGCCCAAGTCAGTCTATTACCACTGGAACACAATGTGGATGCCTCTCTGTCAACACACCGCCCAAGTCAGTCTATACCATGGAACACAATGTGGAATCTCTCTGTCCAACACACCGCCCAATCAGTCTATACCACTGGAACACAATGTGGATGTCTCCCTCCGTCAACACACCGCCCAAGTCAGTCATTACACTGGAACACAATGTGGCTGTCTCTCCCTCTCTCCTCAAACACACGGTGCCGCAAGTCAGTCTATAAACCATGTGGACACAATGTGGAGGTTCTCAACACAATTATATTGGTGGAGCAGGATCCGCTCAGTCAGTCTTACACTGGAACAGAACACATGTGGATGCCCCCATGTGGATGCCATGCTGTCACGACACCCGCTCTCCAGTCCAGTTCTAATACTAACCGACCAGCGCACACTGGGACAATGGTTGGATGTGCTCTTTGTCAACACATTCTCTCTGTCAACACACCGCCCAAGTCAGTCTATACCACTGGAACACAATGTGGCTGTCTCCCTCTCTCGCAACACACCGCCCAAGTCTATAAGATCAGATGGTAGTGTTGAGAGGGGGGGAGGTTTAAATAAGTGTTTCTGAGTGGACTTAATGTTTACCTGGTGCTGAGAACAGTTCTATAAGAAGTAAGAAATTAGTTTAGTACCGTGGTGCAGTGAGGACCAGTCTAGAAGGTTAGGGTTAGGTCCCATTGGCATACTGACTGACACTGACCAACCAACCATTTAGAGCCCACATCATATCAACACCATGAAAACACTCCAGGTGACGACAGAGGCAGGTTTACCTAGCATTTGCAACAGTGCAACATTTGCACCCTGATATTGCCCTGGGTCAATAAAGATTTTAAATACAAAGTAAATATATAATTCCCCTATGGCAAATAAGAGGTGCAGATATTGCATGAATGTTGAATGTATTTGGTATTATAGCGTGTACACTAACTAGTACAGAGACAGGAGGAAAGTTAGAGGGTTGAAGATTAGGGGAGCTGTGGGAAGAGGCAGACTGGTACCTTCCTGGGCCCTCATCGTCTGGTTCTCGATCAGCCTCAGTCTCTTCATCAGCTCGTCCTTCTCTCGCTCTATTCTCTCCTTCTCTTTCTCKGCATGCTCTCGTTTCTTCTTCTCGTTCTCCAGCTGGGCTCTGTCAGGAATTGATGAAGGGATATCTCATCTAACCGCTAGGAAATGAACCCTTGCAACGAAGCACTATATAGCGGTGTTTATCATCGTCACCTTAAGTGATATCTTAAGTATCTTAAAGTGTAATATCCAGAGTATCAAACTAACATGTCAATGTGTTGTACATGATGTCTTGTTAATGTCTGTATGTCATTTCAACATTCTGGATGATTCATATTCACTTTATAAAATATTCTGAAAAGGTGATATTGTTGTTTGCTAGAAAGGTTCAAATATACAGCATACCTGCTATGGAATGTCTCTCTACATAGGCTTTCATTTCTGTCAACATATAGCTATGACTATGAAAGTAAAGTAAATATCCTTGATAGCAATTTATATACAGACAGTCTAATACTGCCCTCTAGTGGTGCTGATCTGGGGGTATTGTCAGAAGGTGTGTGTCTGCGTTAGTGTGTGTCTCTGTGTGTACCTCTCCTGCTGTTTGTGGTGTTTCTCCTCTCTGGCCTGGGCCTTCATCTGCTGAACCTCGATGGTGTCAGGCTTCCTCCTCCTCATGTACAGCTCGTGGTTCCCCATACACAGAGCCAGGATACGCTTGTTGATCCGCAACCGTGGCGCGTAGAACACAAAGTCCTACAGGGACACAGGAGACCGAGCTCAGGGGAAAACCGGTAGGATGGCTAGATAGACCATGAGATTACTATGTTTGACAACAGAGAATATGATGAACTCTTTAGAGTATAATTCACTACTACTTATTATTGTTCTGGAAAAGGGATCTGTGTCTTCACATCTTGTTGTTTTGGGATCTTAAAGGAAAAAAAAATCAGACGGGAGACTTACTGGAGCTTTCTTGTCGATGGGTTTGATGACAAACTTCTTGTCGTTGAAGGATATGTTTCGGATCTCGCTCCAAGGGAAGCCGATCTTTGGTGTCAGTCTGGGGGGAAATGTTGATATTTGGTAATTGATGCACACAGACAGTTTTCAATATTCAAAATTAAGTTGTATTTTGGGGTGTAAAATATTGTGC
>NC_036867.1:37333414-37343029 GCF_002910315.2 Salvelinus sp. IW2-2015 | reverse complement strand
TCAGTTACCTGCAGGAAGAAGAGTCTCTGTGTGATCTCCTGGATCAGCTCCTCAGACACGTCCTCAGGGAAGAACTTGGCCCGGAACTTAAACTGCAGAGGGTTCTCCTTCTTTACGTCCTGGGCTGTCACCTGGAGGGGACAAGGACAACACCTTTAAAGCCCTGTACAGACACAAGACCACTAGAGGTAGACTAGACGACTGTCAGTAGTCTGGAGTGCCTTCTATCGCCTTGTCTCCTCTCCCTTATCTGCACTGACAGGGGGAAAACGTAAGCATCCGTGTTTGACTATTGAGATACTTGGAGGATCCAGAAGCTTTACAATCTAAGCTTTATAAGCTGGGCTATAAAGCTAAATCATAGAAGTTGGTTATGAAGCCATAAAGGTATGAACAAACTTCTGTTATCTAATCTTATCCTAATTAGTGATAGGATTGGACCCTCTTTACAGCTGCTTATGTCCCAGACTCCGGGGCCAAGAATCAGAACACTTTMCACTGGAGACAACTGTTAAAAAGGAACCCTGCTGTAGATCACCCTGACAGAACCACACTGCTCTACGACTACTGAACTGGTTCCAACAAGAAACACATACACTGACACACTCCCTCTCTCTGTCTTTTACGGCACTTCAGAGCAGTTTTTTGGGGGGGCCGGAGGGTCTTTGGCCTGAGTATGACAGGAAGTCTGTGAAAGTGCACATTTGAGGCCCCCTGACCACAGCCTAATAACCAGCTCAAACTGACTGCTGGCAGTCGCTCTGGAAACAGAGAGAGAGAGAAGAGATAGAGAAACCAAGAGAAAACACGAGAGTAGACACCTTTTTATTAAGCTTCAGCCACGTGCTGTAACCCTTGCTGTCCACGTACTGCAGTCCGAAGAACCAGACCTCTCGAAGCCCCACCGTCTTCACCACCTGTTAACATCAGACAATACTCCACCATTAAACAGTTGGGAGGGTGGGATTACTGAGAAAGTCATACATTTCTCATGTGAAAAGTCCTATAGAACGCAACATGCTAGCAACCATTTGTTTCATGACAAAAGTTATCAGATTGTGTGTGACTAGGATGGAAGTTAGGCTCGCATGCTACTGTGTAAATAAATACTGCAATGCGGGTTTAATGGAGATTGAGAGGGGTGTTTTAGCCTCTGCTTGACTGGAGGCTCCTCGGCAGCGATGGGCCCGCTGTGGCATAACTCCTCCATAATGGGCCCTGGGCTCACCATTAAAAACTCTGGGAGGGTGACTAATAGGCCAGCCAGTTGACACGCGGCAACAAACTACTTAGATTCACTCTGTCTGTTACTGCAGAGGAGGGCAATGAGGCAGACGTCCATAACTCCTGATGAATTCCTGGAAATGGACTGTGGGTGTGTGTACTGGGAATACAAAACACTCACTGAAGTGTGAGAAGACAGCTGGGGACACAGTCCAGCACAGTCGGACAGTCGCCACCTGCCTGCACATGTCAATGGTCTCATTTACTACAGTTCTTCAGCCCTCCTAAACACTCTCCAGCTTCTGTTTGTGAGAAAATGCTCTGGTACCGTTTGTTGTCATGGCGATATTGTTAACATGTGTTACAGAGTAGCTTTACAGGCATATAGGAACCTCAACAGAGATAGAAATGATGCTCGGACATTACAATATCATCATCATCCTCCAGTGTCAGGCTGAGAAGTTGCAGAAAACAAAGATCCCGAAAACAGTCCATCATTCAATGACCTCCAATGCACCCTCAAAACTACAGTATAACCATGTCATTGTTGAAACGACATCAATGTAATTAATTGGGGACATTGTCTCCACTCTCAACTCATTGAGGTGGGAGAAATCCTTTGAGTGAACCATAGGACCAGGACAGGCCCCAGTTTTACCCCAGCTAGCTAGAGGTCTATGTCATATGAATATTTCAGCCAGGGACATCAATACTGCAATGGGTGGATATGGATGCTGGAAAAGCATCCATGGGGGGTGGGGTCCGTGCTGCCTCGGCATGACCGTCAGTCACAGTAACGCTGCTCCATTATGACAGGAGAACAGTACTGATACTATGACAAGAGTAACTGACTGTCAGTCACAGTAACACTGCTCCATTATGACAGGAGAACAGTACTGATACTATGACAAGAGTAACTGACCGTCAGTCACACTGCTCCATTTATAACAGGAGAACGTAGTAATACTATGACAACAGTAACTGACTGTCAGTCACAGTAACACTGCTCCATTAGACAGGAGAACAGTAACTGATACTATGACAACAGTAACTGGCTGTCAGTCACAGTAACGCTGCTCCATTGTGACAGGAGAACAGTAGTAATACTATGACAACAGTAACTGGCTGTCAGTCACAGTAACACTGCTCCATTATAACAGGAGAACAATACTGATACTATGACAACAGTAACTAACTACACGTCAATCAGGACAGTGTATATCAACAGACTAATCTTCCACGATAATACTAACAAAAAGGGAGAAATTAACCTCATCCGGGAACAATGTAAAGCACCCACTTCATCTTACATGAGATTACATTTCATACTATAGTTCTATTAGGTTTTAAGTTATGTGAATTCTCAGTTTGAGTCCTGGCCCTTGCTTACCTGGTCAAAGAGCTGTTTGCCAGTGGTGTTGGGCTGGATGGCAAACTCCAGCTCTGCGTCCATGGTGGTCACCCGCACATTAATCTACAAAACAAGTTTGCATGTTATTTGCCAGTTTGCATGTAATGTTCCATTCACTGTATTGCTGTACTGTAGGCTGTCAACTTTTCACGCGACACCATCACCACTGTGTGCCATGGTCAGCGTTTCAGGAAGTGTCAGATGCAGCGTTAACACATTTAAAATGGTAGTGAGTCAGCCATTTTGGTGGACATGAAATGAACAAATTACATTTCAGTTTGTTTTAGTGCAGGAGACTGAACACTCCTCAAGGGAGCAACAAAGGCCTTCCAGCAAGACAGAGAACTGAAGGAGTGTTGTGTGTGTGTTTGAATGAGCTAATGCAGTGCCTGTGTGTGTCTTTTTGCCCTCTCAGCACTCGGTGAGTACTCCCCTTCCTAGCGGCCACCGCCTCCTCCTCCCTGTGAGGCGGAGCAGAGGAGCAAGGCCAGCCATTGGCTGCTGCTGTCTGAGCTGCACCAGGCTGGCCTGGCACCAGACCTGACACACAGCTGATAGAATAGGCCTGACCCCAAGGGCATCCTCCATGACTGACACACACATTCTCCATCCCTGTTTACCCAAACACACACACACCTCCTCACTGGAGAGGCAGAGGGGAAAATAAAAAAAGAGACACAGTGCGATATGCAGAGAGAGAAAGATGATGCCGAGTGGCGGCCAGCTGCACTCCAATCCGGATAGTGCAGCTGTGGGCGACTAAGGTTACAGTACCTTAGTGGCCCATTGAGAGAAGCAGCTTCCCTTGCTCGCCCCTCTTCCTCTTTCTATCATGAATTACCCATGAAACCTCAGGACAGGAACACAACACACACATTCTCTATCCCCGTTTACACACACACACACACACCATTACTTATCCAGAAAACGTTTAAATATCCAGCATAGTACTGTGACTCTCACAAACATCACACTGTAGAGATTGTGCATCTGCCTCTGTCTCGCTAGCATTAATTAGCCAYGAAACCTCCTGTACTCTCGCTCTGCCCCACTAACTATTCAGCACTCTCCAATGAAAGCACATGTAACCGGTGTGAAATGGCTAGCTAGTTAGCGGGGTGCGCGCTAATAACATTTCAAATCGGTGACATCACTCGCTCTTGAGACCTTGAAGTAGTTGTTTCCCTTGCTCTGCGAGGGCCGCGGCTTTTGTGGAGCGATGGGTAACGATGCTTCAGGGGTGTCAGTTGTTGATGTGTGCAGAGGTGTCCCTGGTTCGAGCCCAGGTAGGGGCGAGGAGAGGGACGGAAGCTATACTGTTACACACACATGCAACCCCATCCACCTGCATCCTAGTACAGCACAGGAAAAAGCAAGTAGACTAGAGCTAGAACTCTGATAGGAAGAAGTTTATCTACCAAACATGCTATCAGATGTATATTGAGCAGACAAATCAAGTCAAATTGTATTTGTCACATGCAGCGAATACAACTGGTGTATGCTTTACCTTGAAATGGTTGCTTACACTTACAAGCCCTTCAATGCTGCAGAGTCGAAAAATAATACAAAAAAACTACCAGTACCAGTACCAGTACCAGATCAATGTGGAGCTATATACAGGAAGTACCAGTACCAGATCAATGTGGAGCTATATACAGGGAGTACCAGTACCAGATCAATGTGGAGCTATATACAGGGAGTACCAATACCAGATCGATGTGGAGCTATATACAGGGAGTACCAGTACCAGATCAATGTGGAGCTATATACAGGNATGTGGAGCTATATACAGGGAGTACCAGTACCAGATCAATGTGGAGCTATATACAGGGAGTACCAGTACCAGATCAATGTGGAGCTATATACAGAGAGAACCAGTACCAGCTCAACGTGCAGAAGTACGAGATGAGGTAGATACAGTAAAGTGACTAGATATGAGGATAGATAACACACGTAAAATAAATACCAGCAGCAGCAAATGTGTAAAAGTGTGTAAGTACAGTGCCTTCAGAAAGTATTCAGACCGCTTGACCTTTTCCACAATGTTACGTTACAGCTTTTTCAAAAATGTATTCTAAAAAGTTATCAAATCTATACAAAATACCCCATAATGACAAAGCAAAAATAGGTTATAATTTTTTGCTAATTTATAAGGCGGCAACAGTGAGACTTATTTCTGGAGAGGTACATTTTTTAAATTAGAAGTTCAAACTGTTTGGGTATAGATCTGGAAAGTATGACAGAACTTTGCAGGCTATCTCTGCAGTAGATTGCAACTCCTCCCCCTTCGGCAGTTCTATCTTGACGGAAAATGTTGCAGCTGGGTATGGAAATCTCAGAATTGTTGGTGGCCTTCCTAAGCCAGGAGTCAGACACGGCAAGGACATCAGGGTTGGMGGAGTGTGCTAAAGCAGTGAGTAAAACAAACTTAGGGAGGWGGCTTCTGATGTTGACATGCATGAAACCAAGGCTTTTTCGATCACAGAAGTCAACAAATGAGGGTGCCTGGGGACACACGGGGCCTGGGTTTACCTCCACATCACCCGAGGAACAGAGGAGGAGTAGGATGAGAGTACGGCTGAAGGCTTTCTTTGTTAGGACGAAATAGTCTTCACACAGTTTGCAATGAGCCAGGCGGCCCAAACTGCTGCATATACCCTGACTGCTTGCACGGAACGCAAGAGAAGTGACAATTTCCCTATTTATAAGAAATTCATGTTAGCAGCAATATTAACTAAATATGCAGGTTTAAAAATGTATACTTGTGCATTGATTTTAAAGAAAGGCATTGATGTTTATGGTTAGGTACATTGGTGCACCGACAGTGTTTTTTTCGCAAATGCGCTTGTTAAATCATCAACCGTTTGTCGAAGTAGGCTGTGATTCGTTGAGAAATGAACAGGCACCGCATCGATTATATGCAACGCAGGACACGCTAGATAAACTAGTAATATCATCAACCATGTGTAGTTAACTAGTGATTATGTTAAGATTGATTGTTTCTTATAAGATAAGTTTAATACTAGCTAGCAACTTACCTTGGCTTCTTGCTGCCCTCACGTAACAGGTAGTCAGCCTGCCACGCAGGCTCCTCGTGGAGTGCAATGTAAGGCAGGTGGTTAGAGCGTTGGACTAGTAACCGGAAGGTTGCAAAAATGAATCCCTGAGCTGACAAGGAAAAAATCTGTCGTTCTGCCCCTGAACAAGGCAGTTAACCCACCGTTCCTAGGCCGTCATTGAAAATAAGAATGTGTTCTTAACTGACGTGCCTAGTTAAATTAAATAAATTWAAAAAAATAAAAAAATAGGCAAATCGGTGTCCAAAAATACTGATTACCGATTGTTATGAAAACTTGAAATCGCCATTCCAATTAATCGGTCGACCTCTAATACTGCCTGCTATGTTTCAACTTGTCAATTTCAAATGATTTTCTAACATGTTCTATACTCTAACAGTTTGAATTGAGATGTGTTCCATTTCCTCGTTAATTCACATAAGTAGCCCATTTCACTGTTGCGGACAATTTTTGTTTGAGGCTTTACTGAGCCCGACAAACTTGCTCAAGCACTCCCTAGCGTTTCCCCAGATCAAGTATGAAAACATTGTGCATCCTAGTCAGAACAGGCCATGCACAACATTTTCCCCCCAGCACATTTTCAGGCTGGCGCCCGCWTTGCYTTCTTTGTTGTTTTCCTTACAAATTGGACTTTAGACATGTGTGCGTTCCTATCAAAGTAAGTGGCCTATTTTCTGTATATAGTGTTGTTTCTGCTGTAGCACACCGTAGATATGGATTCTAATGTATTTACCGTTTTATTCACGTTTTCAAGTACTGGTGACAAATAATGCATAGATTGTAATGGACAGGTGTGTAAAATACTTTTGAATGTTGTACTGATTATTATAAGCCAATGCTAAGCTATTTGCCGGCTATGTGTGGCGCCATGTCTGTTGCCATGTTTGGCTCGTCGCCCCCCAGAGTTCCCTATTGTCTTGTACGCATTGAAGTCGGAAGTCTGAGATTTCCCAGTTGTTTTGAACATGGCATCAGATTGTAACTTTGGTACCTCAGGGTTACCAGCTCAGACCCCCTTTCCAGGGGTTTTATTTGATCGTATAAACTTCTGTGTTTGCCCCCCCCCCCCATTTATTGATAAATCCCCCATTGTAATATTTCCTGCATCATATCCCTCCCAATACCTTCACCCATTTCTACCCCCATGGACTTGAAAACCCCGCACAAATGAAATGAACCTCCTCACAAACCCCCCTAAAATGGTTACATCCCTGCATAGCTTTATCACTACGGTTAGGCAGTAGGCTTGTATTTGGTGTGATGATCTGTGAGGTGAAAACATTTGTGATTTGTCAAAAACGGTAAATGACTTGTCAAGTCATGTGCTCAGGTTCTTGTATACACTAACAAGTACATCAACGATTTGTAATATGCTTAAAAGTGGCTCAACTATGTTCATATTTTTCAGGCAATGAGCGCAGCCATCTTTGACTTGTTTATTTGCGTCTTATAGTGAATGGCATTCTGGGATTAGGAAGTTTTCGCCAAGTCAAACAAACAAAAACATGTCTGCCATCATAAAGAATTTAGCTTCTGTTAGCTTAGCGGACACACATCTCTTTTCTAAACAATACTACATTTCTCCCATCACCAGAGATGTGGTACATTGTAAACAAGCCTAGCTGTTAGCGACCTAACTTATGTTTTGTTTTTGTCAGCGCAACCTGTTATTTGGACTGGTTTATGGAATGAGTTTACCTGTGGATGTGTTCCATGTTATGTTTGGATGATGAAGTTCGCATTTATCTTTTACAATAAAAAGGTTAAATTATGGAATAAAGTTGTGAAGACCTTTATTTCCCATCAGTAGAAAACATTGTTTAGATGCTTTTCAGACAATGCTGTTTAGATGCGTTTGTTGCATCATACTTTGATGCTACTGTTCCAGTCACGTTTGTTGCATCATACTTTGATGCTACTGTTCCAGTCACGTTTGTTGCATCATACNCTACTGTTCCAGTCACGTTTGTTGCATCATACTTTGATGCTACTGTTCCAGTCACGTTTGTGATCGTACGCTGCAGGGACCACTCAACAATGATCACACATACGTGATCGTACGCGTTAAAGGGTTAAAAGTAACATGTCTTTCCTAAAGAGCTAACCAACAGCGATAAACTGACTTGGAAAGACCATGCCTTAGTCCCGTTATATAATGAAGTAGCAACATGCAGTGTCCGCAGGACAAACGGACGCCTTATTGGGTATCAGAGTTACAAAGCTGTTATGGAGAGTCAAGTGCTTAACTTGTGTTTCCGACAGATGTTTTGAATGTCCCTTTCCTGGTGTTTGTGTGGGGGCTGCCTGCCACCAGCAATCAGCTGTGAAAGTGCTGACCTTTGTTAGACTTCACGCGCACACGTGCATGCCTGTCTATATCTCTGGGTCTGTATGCCTGTGTGTGTGTGTGTGTGCCTGTGTGTTTATGCCTGCATGTGTATCTGAGCCAAAAACACAACTAGCCCACGGAGTGTGAAGGCGAAGAGAGTAGTCTAGCTATAGCCAGGCAGACAGACGGCTCGCCATAATCCCTGGCTGTCCCCGTGTGTGTACAGAAGGAGAGGGGGAGGAGACGTGCTATAGCACCCACACAGCCTAATCACGTCCTCTGAAAACACCACTGAACCAAGCCCCAGTTACTCATGACACCCAAAATACAGTACATAAACCATCAATGTGATACAACTGGTGGATTTCAAACTAAAAACAGTACATCAGCACTTTCTCTTGGCGATAGCACCGGTTCTGATTCTGGCCTAGAAGAAAACGGCACAAGAATCTAAGGAGAACTCATATTAGGGCAATTGGGAGTGTGATCAGGAGGTGTGTGTGAGGGACATGGTCAAAGGGATCTGTCTTTTGCCTCTAGCGGTCATGTTTCCCACCATCCATGTGACTGAGCCAGTAGGGGCAGAGCTAAATGTGGACGGCCAAATGCCACAGAGAGGCCATGCATGAACAGAGTGGTGATGAAAGGAAGGCCTAATGGACCACACAGTGTGTGTGTGAAAGAGAGAGTTCTAGAAAAGTTAGTTGAGACACTTTTCAGTCAGAATCTTTATCCTGTTGCTCGTCATGGCGTCTCTCCGTGTTGTTTAGAGGATGAGTCTTCTCTCAGACAATCCCCTCAGTTAATGTGCAGCTGTTTGTCCATAAGCTGTTTACAAAGGCTTTGCTGAGAGGAGAGGAGGCCTCAGACAGACACACAGGACTGCTCTCCTTTAGTCAGAGAGGAGTTGTTAATCTGGCCCACTGGCCAATGAGCAGCTGTCTGTCCGGTTGTCTGGGGAGGGAGGGGAGGAATCCCCACCTACACACRTACTCAGGATCAGGTCGGGTGCTTGTCAACAGAGCACAGGATCAGGAAGCGTTCCACTCAGACTCATAGACCAGGGGTGTGTTCAGTTTGCTTGAACGCTTGCTACGTTGTGGAACGGTTTGTAATGAACAACAGATTTTTCCAAAACGTTCTGGTATGTACTGAACAGACAGATAGGTTTGCTCTGTTCAGTGGGTGTGGCTTGAAGCAAAAAAACAGTGGTGCATTTTGAACACACAATCCAACCTCTCCCTGTTTTTAACTGGTCGTTCARTACAGCACCGTTTCAGTTCAATTAAACATTCYATTTTTATGTACTGAACGCAGCCCTGGACAGTGCAGCGCTGGGCAGGCTAGAATGTTAACTAGGGCCCAGTCAGTCTGTTTGGACTTCAACAGGCAGGAGTGAGGATAATGGATGCTGCTCCAACTTTGTGTTGTTGGTTTATCTATGTGATATGACAGAGCTCACCAAGGCCCTCAGAGCTCACTATGGCCTTGCAGGGCTTTCACTAGCAGACAGAAATATAGCAGTAAACAAAGCTAGCAAACAAGGCTGCAGTGTCACCCGGTGCCCCCCCCCC
>NC_036867.1:37318303-37333314 GCF_002910315.2 Salvelinus sp. IW2-2015 | reverse complement strand
TCTCCTATCTAACACCACTGGCCAGAGAGAAAGAGGACAGGTTTTAGAGAGTCTGTATCCAACACCACTGCGCCAGAGAAAAAGACATAGAGAGTCTCCTGATCCAACACCACGGGCCAGAGAGAGATAGGTTAGAAAAGTCTCCTTCATCACCGCTGGGCCAGAGAAGACAGGTTAGAAGTCATCTTATCGAACACCACTGGCCAGAGAGAAAGAACGGTTTAGAGCAGTCTCCTATCAACAACCACTGGGCCAGAGAGAAAGAGACAGTTAGAGAGGCTCCTATCAACACCACTAGGCCAGAAGAGAAAGAGGACAGGTAGAAGTCTCCTTATCAACACCACTGGGCCAGAGAGAAAGAGACAAGTCTTAGAAAGTCTCTTATCAACACACTGGGCCAGAAGAGAAAGACAGAATATAGAGAGTCTCCTTATAGACCACACTGGGCCAAGAGAAAGAGAACAAGTTAAGAGCTTCCTATCAACACCACGTGCCAGGAGACGAAAGAGAACAGCTACGGCTAGGCAGAGTCTCCCTATCAACACCAGCTGGGCCACGGAGAAAAGACATTAGAGAGTCTCTATCAACAGCACTGGGCCAGAGAGAAGACGACATGGTTAAGGAGTTTATACACCCACTGGGCAGAGAGAAACGCGACAGTTAGAGGTCTCATATCATAATGCCGAGGATGAGTCTCACATGGGAGAGAGAGAGGTTAAGAGAGTCTTATACAACACCCTGGCGCAGAGAGAACGAGACATCAGAGTAGTCTCCCAACACGTAGCTGGGGCCAGAGAAGATAGGTTAGAGAGTCTCCTATCAACACCACTGGGCCAGAGAGAAAGAGACAGGTTAGAGAGTCTCTATCAACACACTGGGCCAGAGAGAAAGAGACAGGTTAGAGAGTCTCCTATCAACACCACTGGGCCAGAGAAAGAGACAGGTTAGAGAGCTCTATCAACACCACTGGGCCAGAGAGAAAGAGACAGGTTAGAGAGTCCTATCAACACCACTGGCCAGAGAGAAAGAGACAGGTTAGAGAGTCTCCTATCAACAACCACTG
Organism: Salvelinus sp. IW2-2015; assembly: GCF_002910315.2. Taxonomy (NCBI): domain Eukaryota; kingdom Metazoa; phylum Chordata; class Actinopteri; order Salmoniformes; family Salmonidae; genus Salvelinus; species Salvelinus sp. IW2-2015. Next base: position 37,332,251 of record NC_036867.1, on the reverse strand, counting down.
GGACGAGAAAGAGACAGGTTAGAGAGTCTCCTATCAAACAACCACGGGCCAGAGAGAAAGAGACAGGTTAGAGAGTCTCCTATCAACACCACTGGCCAGAGAGAAAGAGACAGGTTAGAGAGTCTCTTATCAACACCCACTGGGCCAGAGAGAAAGAGACAGTTAGAGAGTCTCCTATCAACACCACTGGGCAGAGAGACAGAGAACAGGTTAGAGTCTCCTATCATCACCGCTGGCCAGAAGAGAGACAGGTTAGAGAGTCTCTTATCAACACCCTGGGCCAGAGAGAAAGAGACAGGTTAGAAAGTCTCCTATCAACACCCACTGGCAGAGAGAGATAGGTTAGAGAGTCTCCTATCAACACCACTGGCCAGAGAGAAAGAGACAGGTTAGAGAGTCTCCATCAACACCACTGGCCAGAAGGAGATAGGTTAGAGAGTCTCCTATCATCACCGCTGGGCCAGAGAGAGACAGGTTAGAGAGTCTCCTATCAACACCACTGGGCAGAGAGAAAGAGACAGGTTAGAGAGTCTCCTATCAACACCACTGGGCCAGAGAGAAAGAGACAGGTTGAGAGTCTCCTATCAACACCACTGGGCCAGAGAGAAGAGACAGGTTAGAGAGCTCTTATCAACACCACTGGGCCAGAGAGAAGAGAACAGGTTAGAGAGTCTCCTATCAACACCACTGGGCCAGAGAGAGATAGGTAGAGAGTCTCCTATATCACCGCTGGGCCAGAGAGAGACAGGTTAGAGAGCTCTTATCAACACCACTGGGCAGAGAGAAAGAGACAGGTATAAGAGAGTCTCCTATCAACACCACTGGGCCAGAGAGAAAGAGACAGGTTAGAGAGTCTCCTATCAACACACTGGCCAGAGAGAAAGAGACAGGTTTGAGAGTCTCTTATCAACACCACTGGGCCAAGAGAAGAACAGGTTAGAGAGTCTCTTATCAACACCACTGGCCAGAGAGAAAGAACAGGTTAGAGAGTCTCCTATCAACACCACTGGGCCAGAGAGAAAGAGACAGGGTAGAGAGTCTCTATCAACCACACTGGGCAGAGAGAAAGAGACAGGTTAGAGAGTCTCCTATCAACACACTGGGCCAGAGAGAAAGAGACAGGTAGAGAGTCTCTTTCAACACCACTGGGCCAGAGAGAAAAAACAGGTTAGAGATCTCCTATCATCACCGCTGGGCCAGAGAGAGGACAGGTTAGAGAGTCTCTTATCAACACCACTGGCCAGAGAGAAGAACATAGAGAGTCTCCTATCAACACCATGGCCAAGAGATAGGTTAAGAGTCTCCTATCAACACCACTGGGCAGAGAAAGAGACAGGTTAGAGAACTCCTATCAACACCACTGGGCCAGAGAGAAAGAGACAGGTTAGAGAGTCTCCTATCAACACCACTGGGCCAGAGAAAAAGAACAGGTTAAGCGAGTCTCCTATCAACACCACTGGCCAGAGAGAAAGAGACAGGTTAGAGAGTCTCCTATCAACACCACTGGGCCAGAGAGAAAGAGACAGGTTAGAGAGTCTCCTATCAACACCACTGGCCAGAGAGAAAGAGACAGGTTAGAGAGTCTCCTATCAACACCACTGGGCCAGAGAGAAAGAGACAGGTTAGAGAGTCTCCTATAACACCCACGCCAGAGAGAAAGAGACAGGTTAGAGAGTCTCCTTCTATCAACACCACTGGGCCAGAGAGAAAGAGACAGGTTAGAAGTCTCCTATCAACACCCACTGGCCAGAAGAAAGAGACAGGTTAGAGAGTCTCCTATCAACACCACTGGGCCAGAGAGAAAGAGACAGTTAGAAGTCTCTATCAACACCACTGGGCCAGAGAGAAAGAGACAGGTTAGAGAGTCTCCTATCAACACCACTGGCCAGAGAGAAAGAGACAGGTTAGAGAGTCTCCTATCAACACCACTGGGCCAGAGAGAAAAGACAGGTTAAGAGTCTCCTATCAACACCACGGGCCAGAGAGAAAGAGACAGGTTAGAGAGTCTCCTATCAACACCACGGGCCAGAGAGAAAGAGACAGGTTAGAGAGTCTCCTATCAACACCCCTGGGCCAGAGAGAAAGAGACAGGTTAGAGAGTCTCCTATCAACACCCGGCCAGAGAGAAAGAACAGGTTAGAGAGTCTCCTATCAACACGCACTGGGCCAGAGAGAAAGAGACAGGTTAGAGAGTCTCCTACAACACCCTGGGCCAGAGAGAAAGAGACAGGTTAGAGAGTCTCCTATCAACACCACGGGCCAGAGAGAAAGAGACAGGTTAGAGAGTCTCCTATCAACACCCTGGGCCAGAGAGAGAGAGAGACAGGTTAGAGTCTCCTATCAACACCCTGGCCAGAGAGAGAGAGACAGGTTAGAGTCTCCTATCAACACCACTGGCCAGAGAGAAAGACAGGTTAGAGAGTCTCCTATCAACACCACTGGGCCAGAGAGAAGAGACAGGTAGAGTCTCCTATCAACACCACTGGCCAGAGAAGAGAGAGACAGGTTAGAGAGTCTCCTATCAACACCACTGGCCAGAGAGAGAGAGACAGGTCAGAGTCAATTCAAAACAACTTCATGCAGCTCCTGATTCCCCTCACATTGAAGAAGGCAGTCAAATTTACAACATCCTGTAGATATTACATATCCTATGATATTACAGTAGGAATATACACACCCTATAGATATTACAGAAGAATATACACACCCTATAGATATTACAGTAAATATACACACCTATAGATATTACAGTAGGATATACACACCCTATAGATATTACAGTAGGAATATACACACCCTGTAGATATTACAGTAGGAATATACACACCCTTGTAGATATTACAGTAGGATATACACCACCCTGTAGATATTACAGTAGGAATATACACACCCTGTAGATATTACAGTAGGAATATACACACCCTGTAGATATTACAGTAGGAATATACACATCCTGTAGATATTACAGTAGGAATATACACATCCTGTAGATATTACAGTAGGAATATACACATCCTGTAGATATTACAGTAGGAATATACAGGTCTATCTGAATGTGAAATGTGCTTTGACCGGATTACCATCACATGCTAACAGCTAACAAGCAGGAGCCCATTCATTATGATGTAGAATAGGAAGCTGTTGATGGGTGCGGCGGTTGAGACAAAATATCTCAGAAAGAAGCGTATTACCAATCAATGGGTCTGTTGTAGACCCACTTCCTCTGCCACAGGGCGGCGCACAATTGGCCCAGCGTCGCCCGGTTTAAGGGAGGGTTTGGCCGGGGTAGGCCGTGATTGTAAATACGAATGAGTTGTTAAATGACTTGCCTAGTTAAATTAAGGTTAAATACGAGGTAATACAAATCATATGGGGGGTGCTTATATTACAAGTGTGTAATGAAAATGTTTTCTTCTTCATATCTCAACTCCCGAGACACCAGTGTACAGCAGGATGTGCAGCATCCTGGAGCGACAGATGTTTCACCTWGTCAGCGCTGCTATTCCATTACTGTCCCAAAGCTTTAACCTCAAGGCTTCCTGCTACCCTGAGCAGAGAGCAAGTGGGTCTGAGCCTCGTTTGGAACGGCTTTAATAATACCATCGTTTAGTTATTTTGTCAAAAAATCCCCCCTGTTTATAATGATCAACCGTCCTGCCCACCGGCACAGCATATTGAAATGGAATTATATTTCATTTCTGGCCTTRCACTGACAGATTTTGTGCAACCCAATACAATTGAAAGCAACGCTTGTGTATTTAAATACACGTTGCTAAAAGCACCTCGGAATAACCCATCTCATCAGATGGCATGATGCTGAGCATTTTGCTGAAACCACTACGTTTGACGAACAGGATATGGCACATAGCMAGACATTATTTGTAATAATCTCTATGAAATGTGTTTAAATGAATGACATCACATAACGTTAGCTAGCTATAACGTTCTGTATGTAGCTGGAGCAACTACCCGTGGTTTCAGTAGGTGGCTAACTAAGTTAACGTTAGCTATGTGGTCATTTTGACAAAGTAGCTGGTTAACTAACTGGCTGMTACTGGTGTTAACCGAACTAACGTTAGTTGTATATTTCCTGACGGTAACGTTGCCGCACCGGTCCATCAGAGACCTGCGCTATCTAGCCAACAAGCTAAAGACAAATGATCAACTGCTGTTAGTTAGCATTCTTGAGAATATCAAGACAAAACAATAGCTATATTTATATCCAAACGACCTCCTTTAAATTCGCAGGATATCAGGCTAAAGTTAGCAGGCTTCAAATGCGTAGCGTTAGCTGGCAGCTAACTAGCTTAGCTTGTAGTGCCAAAGAGGCGACCACTCCTAGCTAGCCCGGGAGTAGAATAAAACCATGATGACATCACTTTTTATGGACAGGTACATTTAGCATACATTTACCTTTAAACAAGTAATCATACTCGTCGTCTCTATTCCCCATTCTGAATCAAAATTAAGGCGAGGTTCGACGTCTTTGAATCCAAGTGGCACCTTTCCTTTCTTCCCCGGTCCTATCGGTTATTATACCTTAGTGGTTTTATCCTGCCCGTCACCGCAATGCACTGCAGTTCGAGCCTTGTCATTTAACCTTAGCAGCAGGAAATCCAGCTAGCTAGTTCAGCATCCAACCGCTATATATAATGCCCACTTCCGGATCAACCATCTGCATTCATAATACTTCTCATATTATTTATTTAATGTATCTACATGACATTTATTTACCGGATTAAATCATACATTGTGTTAACAGCCAGTAATGAAGAAGAATGGGCGAAGGAATCAGAGTTACATGAGACTAGTGTCGTACGTATGCGCTAGCATTGTATGGTTCTATGGTGTAATGGTTAGCACTCAGGACTCTGAATCCTGCGATCCGAGTTCAAATCTCGGTAGGACCTAACCTTTTGAAGTTCTTAGCTGCGAGTCAAAGCAGTTGTAGATTAAATATACTGAACAACAATATAATGGCAACATGTTTAATCAACAGAAAGATCCCAGACATTTTACATATGCACAAAAGGCTTATTTCTCTCAAATGTTGTGCACAAATTTGTTTAACCTTAAACAAGTAATCATACTCCTCTCTATTCTCCGTTGCCAATATAATCCATCCACCTGACAGGTGTGGCATATCAAGAATATGATTAAACAGCATGATCATTACACAAGTGCACCTTGTGCTGGGGCCAACAAATGGCCACTCTAAAATTTTGTCACAACACAGATATCTCAAATTTTGAAGGAGTGTGCATTTGGCATGCTGACTGCAGGAATGTCCACCAGAGCTGTTGCTAGAGAATTGAATGTTAATATCTCTACCATAAGCCTCCTCCAACGTTGTTTCAGAGAATTTGGCAGTACATCCAACCCGCCTCACAACTGCAGACCACGTGTATGGCGTCGTGTGGGCTAGTGGTTTTCCTCTGTCAACGTTGTGAACAGAGTGCCCCATGGTGGCGGAGGGGTATGGGCAGTCATAAACTATGGACAACAAACATAATTACATTTTGTCAATGGCATTTTGAATGCACAGAGATACCGTGATGAGATCCTGAGGCCCATTGTTGTGCCATTCAGCCACCGCCATCACCTCATGTTTCAACATGATAATGCACAGCCCCATGTCACAAGGARCTGTACTCAATTCCTAGAAGCTGAAAATGTCCCAGTTCTTCCATGGTCTACATACTGACCAGACATGTCACCCATTGAGCATGTTTGGGATGCTCTGGATCGACGTGTACGACAACGTGTTCCAGTTCCCGCAAATAATTCCACAGGAAACAATCGACAGACTGATCAAATGGCCACCCGGACTATTTACATTGTCCCCCTCCACTCGCTGTTTATTATCTGTGCATAGTCACTTTACCCTTTACCCCCTCGTTATTACTATATTGTGTCATTTTTTATTTTTATATATTTTATTTGTTTTAATATATATATATATATATTTTCTTTACTTTAGTTTATTTAGTAAATATTTTCTTAACTCCATTTCTTGAACTGCATTGTTGGTTAAGGGCTTGTAAGTAAGCATTTCACTGTCTACACCTGTTGTATTGCCGAGTTACATAAAATACTAATACGCATGTGACAAATACAATTTGATTTCATTCTATGGGAAGGAGATGTGCTGCTATGATTGAGGCAAACAGTGGTCACACCAGATACTGACTGGGTTTCTGATCCATGCCCCAGCTTTTTTTATTTAAGGTATCTGTGACCAACAGCTGCATATCTGTATTCCCAGTCACGTGAAATCCATAAATTAGGGCCTAATGAATTTCTTGTAATTGACTGATGTCCTTATTTGAACCTTACCTCAGTAAAATCTTTGAAATTGTTGCATGTTGCGTTTCTTTTTGTATTCAGTATAGTTTCCTCTCTAGTAAAGTCAAGAACTGTTTTGAGTTTCTTACTGGATTGCCCTGACCATCTCTGGTCTCTCTCTTATCCATAGAAGGAGAATGGCAACATAAACACTGTCAAAATGAAATACTGTAGAACAGGGTTTCCCAACTGGCGGCCCGCGTGCCGAACTTGGCCCACCGGGTGATTTTATTTRCGGAGAAAAAAATAATTCACATTTTGGGGTGGAATTTTCATTGTTGGACATAAGACTGACTGTAAAAACAKTAGGAAATCATCTCCAAGTGATTTTAATTTTAGAAATCTGTCCCCAAGTATTCCCACGCATAATAGAGAGAAAGACATGATCATATACAAATTTCAGCAAGGTTTGAAATAATTATGTTTTAGTCGGGCACCCGACCATCGGCTCAAGAAAAAAAATCGGCCCGTGGCTGAATCTAGTTGATGATCACTGCTGTAGAAGGAAATTATTACACTACCCAGGAATTATCACATGCGTGCAGTAGAACCACAGATAGATTTGTGTGAATCTTCGGTAGAACGCCCTCTTTCAAGTGTTCAGCATTAGCAGCATCTACAGAAGCTAGATCAAACCACTCACATGATCTATCACAGGTTTTACAATGGAAATACTTTATAATGGAAATGTACTTGAGTGAACTTTAATTGTTTAAAGGAGCAATATGCAGTTCCTACATCCATTTTTGGATTTCTAAATTCCTCATGAGCTGAGTTCAACTGTCAGAACCCAAAATAGAAGCTTGTTTTACTCCAATGTTTCTAAACGAAGTAAACATAAACACTATCTCAAAACATGGTTAAAACTATGTGTATATCATGGATGGTCTGTCCTTGCATCCATAGCGTTGTCTATGATTTTGAGAGTGGTTACATTTCTTCAGCCCCATCCCTCATGTTTTTACAGAAAGAGGCACGGGGAGGGCGCTTTGTTATTGTTTAACTGCTGATTGCTGCTTTAAAATGAGAGGCACCGAGACAAGAAAAGAAACACATTTTAAAAATCCTAGTTATTTTTGTATTTATTTTATTAACAACAAAACAATACAGTGTAACGGTTTTCTTCTGTGGAAGAAGGAGAGGACCAAAGCGCAGCGTGATTAGTGTTCATCATGTTTAATAAAAGACAATAAACTGAARACTTCCAAAATACAAAACAACAAACGTGAAAACCGAAACAGTTCTATCTGGTGCAGACACACAAAGACTGAAGACAACCACCCACAAAACCCAACACAAAACAGGCTACGTAAATATGGTTCCCAATCAGAGACAACACAAAACACCTGCCTCTGATTGAGAACCATATCAGGCCAAACACAGAAATAGGAAAACATAGAAATACAAACATAGACTGCCCACCCCAACTCACGCCCTGACCATACTAAATAAAGACAAAACAAAGGAAATAAAGGTCAGAACGTGACATACAGGAAGTACATCGGGGAACACAAGTATATATAAATAATATACAAAGGACAATTGGGATAGGAGCGGGGCAAGGGCTATATCATTCTAACAGACCTGATGGCTGGCTGTCCTGAGAGTAGTAGAGGCGGATCTGTTCTGATATCATACTGCTTGTGCCTTTAGGAGGGAGCTGTTCTGAGACCATTACTGCTGGTGTCCTTTAGGAGGAGAGCTGTTCTGAGCATTGCTGGTGTCCTTTAGGAGGGGAGCTGTCTGAGACCATACGCGGTGTCCTTTAGGAGGGGAGCTGTTCTGAGACCATACTGCTGGTGTCCTTTAGGAGGGGAGCTGTTCTGAGACCATACTGCTGGTGTCCTTTCAAGGAGGGGAGTCGTTCTGAGACCATACTGCTGGTGTCCTTTAGAGGGGAGCTGTTCTGAGACATACTGCTGGTGTCCTTTCTAAGGAGGGAGCTGTTCTGAGACCATACTGCTGGGGTCCTTTAGGAGGGGAGCTGTTCTGAGACCATACTGCTGTGTGTCCTTTAGGAGGGGAGCTGTTCTGTAGACCATACTGCTGGTGTCCTTTAGGAGGGGGCTGTTCTGAGACCATACTGCTGGTGTCCTTTAGGAGGGAGCGGTTCTGAACCATACTGCTGGTGTCCTTTAGGAGGGGAGCTGTTCTGATGACCATACTGCTGGTGTCCTTGAGGAGGGAGCTGTTCTGAGCATACTGCTGTGTCCTTTATCAAGGAGGGGAGCTGTTCTGGATAATTGCTGGTGTCCTTTAAGAGGAGGAGCTGTTCTGAGATCATACTGCTGTGGTGCTTTAGGAGGGGCTGTTCTGAGCCATACTGCTGGTGTCCTTAGGAGGGGAGCTGTTCTGAGATCATACTGCTGGTGTCCTTTTGGAGGGGAGCTGTTCTGAGATCATACTGCTGGTGTCCTTTAGGAGGGGAGCTGTTCTGAGACCATACTGCTGGTGTCCTTTAGGAGAGATGTTTCTGAGATCATACTGTGGTGTCCTTTAGAGAGGGGAGCTGTTCTGAGACCATACTGCTGGTGTCCTTTAGGAGGGGAGCTGTTCTGAGACCATACTGCTGGTGTCCTTTAGGAGGGGAGCTGTTCTGAGACCATACTGCTGGTGTCCTTTGAGGAGGGAGCTGTTCTGAGCCATACTGTCGGTGTCTTTAGGAGGGAGCTGCTGCTGAGCCAACTGCTGGGGTCCTTTAGGAGGGGAGCTGTTCTGAGACCATACTGCTGGTGTCCTTTAGGAGAGGGAGCGTGTCTGAGACCATACTGCTGGTGTCCTTTAGGAAGGGAGCTGTTCTGAACATACTGCTGTGTCCTTTAGGAGGGGAGCTTGTCTTGTGCCATACTGCTGGTGTCCTTTAGGAAGGGAGCTGTTCTGAGACCATACTGCTGGTGTCCTTTAGGAGGGAGCTGTTCTGAGACCATACTGCTGGTGTCCTTTAGGAGGGGAGCTGTTCTGAGATCATACTGCTGGTGTCCTTTAGGAGGGGAACTGTTCTGAGATCATACTGCTTGGTGTCCTTTAGGAGGGGAGCTGTTCTGAGACCATACTGCTGGTGTCCTTTACAAAGGAGGGGAGCTGTTCTGCGATCATACTGCTGGTGTCCTTTAGGAGGGGAGCTGTTCTGAGACCATACTGCTGGTGTCCTTTAGGAAGTGGTCTAATAAAAAAGTCAACAAAAGTCGATAGAGGGGCCGTTACTGCATCAATGCCAACTACAATAGGGTGCCCTGGAGGTTTAGTAACATTCTTGATTCATTTCGGTAAAGTATAAAAAGTAGCAATTTTAGGGTGTTGAATAGCCAGAAAGTCATGTTCTTTTTTGGTTATCTGACCAGAACTTAAACACCCATCTAGGACAGTAAAGATAGTGTTCTGAAATTGGGAAGTGGGGTCACTTCTGAGTTTCTTGTAAAAGGTGTTGTCAAACAGTTGTCTATGACACTCATTTACATAAACTGTCCTATCCATGAGTACAACCGACCCACCCTTATCAGCAGGGCGGGTTTCATTCATTTTACAATCGATACGTCGTCCTTACCCGCCCTGCTGATTTAAAGGGTGGGCTCGGTTGTACAATCCAGTACGCTCAGTCCTTAACCCGTCCCGCTGATCAAGGGTGGGTCGGTTGTACAATCCGATAGGTCAGCCCTTACCCCGCCCTGCTGATAACGGGTGGGTCGGTTGTACAATCCGATAGGTCAGCCCTTACCCTCCTGTTGATAAGGGGGGTCGGTTGTACAATCCGATATGCGGTATCCTTCCCACCCTGTTGATAAGGGTGGGTCGGTTCGTTACAATCGATACGTCAGTCCTAGGCCCGCCCTGCTGATAGAGGGTGGGCTTCGGTTGTACTCATGGATAGACAGTTTTATGTACAATGATGTCATAGACACTGTTGACAACACCTTTTACAAAAACTCAGGAAGTGACCCACTTCCAATTTCAAACACTATTCTTTACTGTCCTAAGATGGGGTTTTAAGTTCTGGTCAGAGATAACCAAAAAGAACATGACTTTCTGGCCATATTTCAACACCCTAAAATTGCACTTTTATACATTTACCGAAATGAATCAAAGAATGCTGACTTAAACCCCAGGGCCACCCTATTGTTAGTTGGCATTTTGATGCAGTAACGGCCCCTCTATCGACTTTGTTGACTATTTTATTAGACCACTCGCAGAACACTCCCTCCTTTGTAAAGGACACCAGCAGTAGTCTCAGAACAGACTCCCCTCCTAAAGGCACCGCAGTATGTCTCAGAACAGCTCCCCCCTAAGGACACCAGCAGTATGGCGTCAGAGACATTCCCTCCTAAAGACACCAGCAGATGATCTCAGAACATTCCCCTCTGCCCAGAGGCTCAGAACAGCTTCCCTCCAGGACACCAGCGGTCTCGAAACAGCCCCCTAACCGCAGTATGGTCTCAGAACAGCTCCCCTCTAAAGGACACACAGCAGTATGTATCGTCAGAACAGCTCCCCCTCCAATGACACAGCAGTTATGACTCAAACAGCTCCCCTCCTAAAGGACACCAGCAGTGATCGTCTCAGAACAGCTCCCCCTCCTAAAGGCACCCAGCCAGTATATCTCAGAAACAGCTCCCCTCCTAAAGGACCCAGTCAGTATGGCCGAACAGGCTCCCCTCCTAAAGGAACCAGCAGTATGGTCTCAGACAGCCCCCCTAAGGACACCAGCATATGTCCAGAACAGCTTCCCCTCCTAACACGGACACCAGCAGTATGGTCTCCAGAACAGCTCCCCTCCTAAAGGGACACCAGCAGTATGGCTCTCAGAACAGCTCTCCCTCCTAAAGGACACCAGCAGTATGTCTCAGAACAGCTTCCCTCCTCAAGGACACCAGCAGTATGGCTTCAACAACAGCTCCCCTCCTAAAGACACCAGCAGTATGATCCAGAACAGCTTCCCCTCCTATTAAAGGACACCAGCAGTATGACTCTCAGAAACACAGCTCCCCTCCGAAAGGGACAACCAGCAGTATGGATCTCAGAACAGCTTCCCCTCCTAAGCACACCCAGCAGTATGATCTCGAACAGCTCCCTCCTAAAGGACACAGCAGTATGGTCTCAGAACAGCCTCCCCTCGTAAAAGGACACCAGCAGTAATGAATCTCAGAAACAGCTCCCCTCCTAAGGACACAGCAGTATGTCTCAGAACAGCTCTCCCTCCTAAAGGACACCAGCAGTATGGTCTCAGAACCGCTCCCCTCCTAAAGGACACCAGTCAGTATGGTTCAGAACAGCTCCCTCCTAAAGCACCAGGCAGTATGGTCTCAGAAACAAGGCTCCCCTCCTAAAGGACACCAGCAGTATGGTCTCAGAACAGCTCTCCTCAGAAGACACCTAGCAGATGTTCTAGACAGCTCCTCCTATGTAAAGGGACACCCAAGGCTATGATCTCATGACAAGCTCCCCTTCTAAAGGACACCAGCAGTATGTCTCAGAACACATCCCTCCTTTAAAGGACTCCCAGCAGTATGGTCTCAGAACAGTCCCCTCCTTAAAGGACACCAGCAGTATGTCTCAGAAACAGCTCCCCCTCCAAAGGGACACCAGCGTATGGCCTCAGAACAGCTTCCCTCCTAAAGGACACCAGCAGTATGTCTCAGAACAGCCTCTCTCTCTAAAGGACACCAGCAGTATGGTCTCATAACAGCTCCTCCTAAAGAACCAGCAGTATGATCTCAGAACAACTCCCCTCCTAAAGGACACCAGCATGCATTCTGTAGAATGATATAGCCCTATGCCCCCTCTATCCCAATTGTCCTTTGTATATTATTTATAGTAAACTGGTGTTCCGCCGTGATGTACTTTCCTGATATGTCACGTTCTGACCTTTTATTTCCTTGTTTTGTCTTTATTGTGCATGGTCAGGCGTGAGTTGGGGTGGGCAGTCTATGTTTTGTATTCTATAGCTTGTTCCTATTTCTAGTGTTGGCCTGATATGGGTTCTCAATCAGAGGCAGGTGTTTTGTGTTGTCTCCTGATTGGAACCATAATTTACGTAGCCTGTTTTGTTGGGTTTTGTGGGGTGGTTGTCTTCACTCTTTGTGTGCTGCACCAGATAGAACTGTTTCGGTTTTCACGCTTTGTTGTTTCTGTTATTTTGGAAGTATTCAGTTTATTGTCTTTTATTAAAACATCGAATGAACACTAATCACGCTGGCGCTTTGGTCCCTCCTTTCTTCCACAGAAGAAAACCGTTACTATCGTATTGTTTTGTTGCTTAATAAAATAAAATACAAAATAACTAGGATTTTAAAATGTGTTTTCTTTTCTTGTCTCGTTGCCTCTCATTTAAAGCCAGCAATCAGCAAGTTAAAACAATAACAAAAGCGCCCTCCCCGTGCTCTTCTGTAAAACACATGAGGGATGGGCTGAAGAATGTAAACGCACTGCTCAAAATCATAGACAACGCTATGGATGCAAGAAGACCATCCAGTGATATACACATAGTCTTTAACCATGTTTTGAGAATAGTGTTTATGATGTTTACTTCGTTAGAAACATTGGAGTCCTAAACAAGCTCTCTCTAGTTTGGGTTGCTGACAGTTGAACTCCAGCTTCATGAGGAACTGTTAGATTAATCGCAATAGATGGATGTGAACTGCCATAATTGCTCTCCTTTAAACAATTAAGACAGTTCACCATCAAGTCACATTTCCATTATACAATATCTTCCATTGTAAAACCTGTGATAGAATCGTGTGAGTTGGTTTTATTTCTAGCTCCTGTAGATGCTGGCTAAGTGCTGAACACTTGAAAGAGTGCGCGTTCTACGAGAAGATTCACACAAACTCTATCTGTGTTGCTATCTGCACGCATGTGATAACTTCCTGGGAGTGTAATAATTTTCCTTCTACAGCAGTGATCATCAACTCAGATTCAGCACAGGGCCGATTTTTTTTCTTTTGAGGCCGTGGTCGGTGCCCGACTAAAAATAAATTATTTCAAACTTGCTGAAAATTGTATATGATCATGGTCTTTCTCTCTTATAATCGTGGGATACTGGTACAGATTTCTGAAATTTTAAAATCACTTGGAGTTAATTTCCTAGTGTTTTACACGTCTCTATGCCAACAATGAAAATTCCACCCCAAATGTGAATTAATTTTTTTCTCCGGAAATAAATCAACCGGTGGGGCCAAGTTCGGCCGCGGCCGCCAGTTGGGAAACCCTGTTCTTACAGTATTTCATTTGTGACAGTGTTTATGTTTGCCATTCTCCTTCTATTGGTAAGAGAGAGACGCCAGAGATTTGGTCAGGGCAAATCCAGTAAGAAACCAAAACAGTTTCTTGACTTTACTGAGAGAGAGGAAACTTACTGAATACAAAAAGAAACGGGGGCACAGGCCAACCAATTTTCCAAAGATTTTTACTGGAGGGTAAGTCAAGTTAAGGAATCCAGGTTCCAAGTACCAAGGAATCATAGCCCCCCAATTACATTGATATTGGGCGGGGATCATGCCAAGGTGCTTGTTCTGTTGAATGCAGACATTGCATCGCACCTTGTGAGACTTCCAACACGCCCACGACAACCCCTATGTTGAAAAGTACAGAAATCAGGAGATCAAGGTGG
>NC_036867.1:37315366-37318278 GCF_002910315.2 Salvelinus sp. IW2-2015 | reverse complement strand
ATATGTACTCCTGTTTGTTCTTAAGGAGATAAACAACATATTTTTCAACAAGTCTGCAACATGTCTCAATAGAGTGATTGCGATTAGCTGTAGGTACAAAATAACTCTTACTTCTAAAAGGAGTCGGAGTCTGTGCAGGTGAGCAACCTACATGTTCAGTAGAAACATCCCGATCAGGGGAGATACAGTTTTCCCTTAAACGGATGTTTCTAAAAACACTTTAACATGTCTACCTTAACATCGAAATCGTTGCACTGAGTTGTAGGCACAAAGGATAACCCTTTATTAAGCAAGGAGACATGCGCAGGGCTCATTGGGCAGGGGATACATTGAGATCAGATCAGATCTATCAGAGCAGAGATACACAGTGCCCTTGACTTATTCCACTTGTTGTTGTGTTATAGCCTGAATTCAAAATGTATTAAGTCTATTTTTTTCTCACCCATCTACTCAAAAGACTCATAATGACAAAGTCAAAGCATGTTTTAAGAAATATTTGTAAATGTATTAAAAATGTAATACAGAAACATCTACTTGACAGAAGTATTCACCCCCCTGAGTCAATACATGTTAGAATCCCTTATGGAAAGGATTACAGCTGMGAGTCTTTCTGGGTAYGTCTTTAAGAGCTTTGCACACCTGGATTGTACAATATTTACACATTATCCTTTAAAAAAAATGTCATGCTCTGTCAAGTTGGTTGTTGATCATTGCTAGACAACCATTTTCAAGTCTTACCATAGATTGTCAAGACGATTTAATGTCGAAACTGTAGCTTGGCCACTCAGGAACGTTCAATGTCATCTTGGTAAGCAACTCCAGTGTATATTTGGCTTTGTYTTTTAGGTTATCGTCCAGCTGAATGGTGAATTTGTCTCCCAGTGTCTGTTGGAAAGCAGGCTGAACCAGGTTTTCCTCTAGGATTTTTCCTGTGCTTAGCTCCATTCTGTTTACCTTTTATACTGAAAATCTTCCCAGTCCTTAACGGTTACAAGCATACCCATAACATGATGCAGCCACCAGCATGCTTGAAAATATGGAGAGGGGTACTCAGTAATGTGTTGTATTGGATTTTCCCCCGAACATAACACTTTGTATTCAGGAAATAAAATGTATTTCTTTGCCACATTTTCTGCAGTTTTACTTTAGTGKCTTATTGCAAACAGAATGCATATTTTGGAATATTTKTATTCTGTACAGGCTTCCTTCTTTTCACTCTGTCAMTTAGGTTAGTATTGTGGAGTAACTACAATGTTGATCCATCCTCAGTMTTTTCCTATAATAGCCATTAAACTCTAACGGTTTTAAAATCACCATTGGCCTCATGGTGAAATCACTGAGCGGTTTCCTTCCTCTCCGGCAACTGAGTTAGGAAGGACGCCTGTATCTTTGTAGTAACTGGATGTATTAATACATCATCCAAAGTGTAATTAATAACTTCACCATGCTGACACCAACAAGCCTAGAAGAGACATAAGTCACAGCTGAACCAAGTTCCTAATAAGTAGCTTACCTTTCAATCAAAAACCAATAAGGCCCTCTAACCAGTTATAGGCTACATATTTATCTCCATAGTAATGGGGTACGGCTCAGTTGGTAGAGCTTAGCAATTGCAACACCAGTGTTGAGAGTTTGATTCCACAGGACAGTATCACTACTGTAAGTCACTCTGGTTAAGAATGTCTGCTAAATGACAAAAATGTCATTGTAAAATTAAGATTTGTTTCTAATGAGGCCTATATTGAAGGCGATGTTACTGGACCAGAAAGAGAAGGGTTGCTTCAAAACTAGTCGACTCCTTGATGTTTTTCACGTTGTGTTACGCCTGAATTGAACATGTATTAAATTGTAGATGTTTGTAACTGATCATGCGTTCTGGAATATGGTGGCACTGGAGGATAATGGGTTCCTGGTAGCTTGAAGTTAATTTTCTCAAGTCGTTTTACAGTTAATTTTTGCGCCTAGTGATTAGAGTATTGGGCCATAACCGAAAGGTTGCTAGATCGAATCCCTTGGAGCTGACAAGGTAAAAATATGTCATTCTGCCCCTGAACAAGGGGCAGTTTACCTCACCACCACCTTCCATAACTCTCTCATAGGGAATTCGTGGGTCTTCATTTAGTGGTACAAATTAATAAAAATCTAATAACTGAAAATCGTGTGAGAATCTCAATGTATGTTAAGCTTAATTAAATATCTCTATGGGCAGATAAAAAATGGACTCAAATATCATAGTCATAAATAGTGTCATGGAGCCTCACTATGTGTAATAATAGTGTTTAACACTGTATTATGCTGCAATGACTACCTCTATTCTGTATCCGCCACACATAACAATTACTCTGTACAGGTCCCTCAGTACAGTCAGTGGATTTGCAACACAGAATCAACCACAAAGACCAGGAGGTTTTCCAATGCCTCGCAAGAGGGCACCTATTGGTAGATTTTTTTCAAAGCAGACATTGAATATCCCTTGTAGCATGGTTAAGTTATTAATTACACTTTGGATGATTGTATTTAAATATCAATCCAGTTACTATACATAAGGCATTAAAAGGCAACAGTCCTCCTAACTCAGTTTGCCGGAGAAGTAAGAAGTAGATTAAAAAACACCGCTCTTTCCAAGTGGTACACTTTCACCATAGAAGGCTCAATGGTTTGATTTAAAACCCGTTAGATAGATTAATGGCATTTTAATACGGGAAAAGATAAACTGAGATGGATTCGTTATTATGCTTAAATTCTTGTTAATCTAACCGCATCTGTTTCCGATTTGACAGTAGCCATTTATAACAGTTGCAGTTAGCATCCACAATACTAAACCTGAACTGCACCAATGAGGTGAGAAAGGAAGGCCATGGTACAGACAGTAAGAAATATGTCATAATAGCATTATTGCATGTATCTGTGTT
>NC_036867.1:37305581-37315341 GCF_002910315.2 Salvelinus sp. IW2-2015 | reverse complement strand
ATTACAGGGAGTCTTTCTCCCTGATTGAGAACTCTGATGTACAGTGCTTTCGGGAAGTATTCAGGTCCCTTGACCTTCTCCACATTTTGTTATGTTACAGCCTTATTCTAAAATGGATAAAATAAAAAAAATCCACATCAATCAACACACAATAGCCCATAATGACAAAGCAAAAACAGGTTTTTAGAAATTTTAGCAAATGTATTAAATATAAAAAACCTAATACTAGTAATACCTTATTTACATAAGTATTCAGACCCTTTGCTATGAGACTCGAAATTGAGCTCAGGTGCATCCTGTTTCCATTGATCATCCTTGAGATGTTTCTACAACTTGTTTGGAGTCCATCTGTGGTAAATTKAATTGATTGGACATGATTTGGAAAAGCACACACCTGTCTATATAAGTTCCTACAGTTGACAGTGCATGTCAGAGCAAAAACCAAGACATGAGGTCGAAGGAATTGTCCGTAGAGCTCCGAGACAGGATTGTGACAAGGCACAGATCAGGGGAAGTTTACCAAAACATTTATGCAACATTGAAGGTCCCCAAGAACACAGTGGCCTCCATCATTCTTAAACGGAAGAAGTTTGGATCCACCAAGACTCTTCCTAGTGCTCGCCGCCCGGCCAAACTGAGCAATCGGGGGGAAATTATGTATTTACCTGCTATGTTTACTATATCTGTATGAATATTGATAGTTGACAAATAGTAAGATACTTTCATAACTACTAGTGTGGGGTTGACCAGCTCCATTATTGCAATAGTTAATCGATATTAAATAAAGATGATTGTTTGAAGAAATGACAAAGTCTCTCTCACTCGATTGAGAATTTCCACCACCAGGGCGACCCAGATGGGACACAAAACTCCATCTGCTGGCGGCCCTGTTAACCGTGCACAGGGGCCACACCAAGTGGCTCCAGTAAACCCGCCCTCCACTGAAGGAGAAGCCAAGGACCTGCCTAAGATCTGAAGGAGGGTCGTCGGTGGGTGGTTACGGTGTCCCGAACTGAGACAGATATATAGGGTGAGTTTCCCGAGGGAACATTCACGTATTTTGCGTAACAACTACTCAATTCTCTGTCCATGTATGCAGGTACGAGATCCAAGTTAAAAGTATGCAGAAATGAATGGGCCTGATTATTATTAGATTTTTTTTGTTGCATATTAATAAAAAATAATTCCACTGAGTAAATCTAACATCCCGATTCTCGAGCTGCAACACACAAACATGTATGGAGTTTGTGTCAACGGACATGGAGATGAATACATTATTATTCGACATAGCTACCTCGTGTCTGCCCCGCCTCCTGTTTGTTGTGATGCTGAGTTTGCCGACTGTCAGCTGTACGGTAACACATGGACAAATCCCTTTTCGACTCCGTGGGTTGTGGAAAGGTCAACACTAATTGTTTCAAGCTAACGTTAGCGAACATAAGATGGACATTCAGTGGGCTCTAAAGTGCCAGCAGTTCACCTGCATTTGCTAGTGAAAGAAATTAAATGCAAATATGAAAAATAACTGGTCGCATTTGTGCGAGTGTGATATACATTTAATTCTGCCTCCCATTAGTTGTATTTTCCACGTAACATTACGAGGATCACGCWACCTGATAAACTATAACTGTAATTATGATCCACGTCACAAAAAGCYTTACAAAAGTATAATGATAAATAAACATCTTGGCATTAAATGGAGTCGGGAGTTTAGAAGACTGCGTGATGAAGAATGAATGAGTGTCCGGTATTAGCTATAGAGTCAATGCTTCAGAAATGCCTTTGCACTAGATTTGCAAGTTGAATCTCCAATTTGCCGCGTGCCTCCGGTACTCTAAAAAGTTGGACAGGGTTGGCAGGTCTGGAACTGCCATCTAACGTTAACATCCAAACCTGTGTGGACCGGATGAACATCCAAACCTGTGTGGACCGGATGAACATCCAAACCTGTGTGGACCGGTTGAACATCCAAACCTGTGTGGACCGGATGAACATCCAAACCTGTGTGGACCGGTTGAACAATACTAGAATATGTGTGAACTAGTTAAGATCATTTAATGTTAGCATCCAAACCTGTGTGGACTAAAAGCGCTATAGAAATGTAGAGAATGCATTACAATGATATGGTATACGAGAGTATGGTGCACCTGTCATTGTTTTAAACCAAACCCCATTTTAGTAGTAAGAAAATACTTCTGTAGAATTGAAGCCCACAGCCAACAGACAGCTGGACAGGAACAATAGTGGGACATAGTTGGAGAACTTATTATAAAAGTTATATTGCAGTATGTGCAGTCTGGATCCAAGAAGAATAAATATATATATATATACAGTTGAAGTCGGATGTTTACATACACTAGTTTTTCAACCACTCCACAAATTTCTTGTTAACAAATTATAGTTTTGGCAAGTCGGTTAGGACATCTACTTCAACTAAGTAAATAAATGCGATAATTATGTGTAAAATAAGATAAACTGGTGATTAAGTGAAATGTTTTTGTTTCATAGAAGAAGGTAGATAGGATTTAATTAAGACGTTGAAATAGGTTTRAACAACATTATGAAAATACAATTAATTAAGTAAATTGAATGACTGTAAAGAAATTGAGTAAGAATGGGAGAACGTCATAGCTAAAATAATGTCTTTAAGAAAAGAGGAAGGACAACTGAACTCTTAGAACACGAAGCCTGTAGACTACTTGACGAATGAAAAATAATGACATTGATGATACGCGGAAATGAGTTGAAGGAGATTATAAAAGTATGAAGGATTGACATGAATTGCGCCTGAAAGAAATCCAAAACTACTCTGGAAGTGGAACGCGCGAAACAAGAAAATAATGTAGAGTATGGATTTGCCTAAAATATAATTATTTGGGCTATACCGTTGCATGATGAAGAGGGCTGGTAAAACTAATACATGGAAAAGAAGAAACTGCACTGGGCTGGCAGTGGAAGTTTCCGGGAGAGAGATGGATTATTGGATTATTAACCAGACAAGGACGTGAGGCTGAMAGCTGAAGACAGATATCTTACTAACTAGGCTTCACCGTGGAGTTCCATTTACAATCAATTGGATTGATTAAGTGAAGTTTAGGAAACGCAAAAAGCGTTGTGGGCGTTGTGACCATTCTTCCCAAAGGTCCTGACTGAAATAAAAGGTGTGTAGAAGATTAGCATTAACTACCGGTGTAGTAATGATGGGATAATTATTTATGGTTAATTAGAGGGATATAGTTGTTTAAGGTTGCTTTACATGTGATTTATTTTGATGATTTTGTTSTAAGGGAGATGTACTGCTTGAAAAGCATTTTCAAATATTATTTTTTCTAAGACAATTTGAAAATGTGTGTTGAGGTATGTGACATGTGTTTAATGTGAATTAATTTGGTATTGGAATGAATAAAATTATTGTTGTATCTCAGTAGACTCATTTAGACCTTCCTAAATTTGATAAGATCTACAATTGCTGTAGACTGAAGTTTTACAAAAATAATAACTAAGCTACTGACTGAAGGAGTTATGACTGATTTCCAATAATACCATTTTATGTCCGCCTGCTAGTTGTAGCAGAATTGTAACCACTAACTTTTGCTTTCACAGCACTACCGGTAAAGACTTTAGAATTCTACGTTTTAGAAGTTAATGCTTTGAGCCTTGTGTAGAGAAGGCCTGTGTACAACACGTGAAAAGGTCTTCTTGATGTAACTGATTCCTGGTTTTCAAGTGAGTTGACATGTGTAGTAAGAATACATGTACTCTCTGGAACTGAAATTAAGTAGTGAAAATTGAGTTGACTGATCTTTGGAATTTAATTTAAGTGAACCAAATTAAATTTCAAATAGGCCAGGAATTAGTTAACTGATTGATCTAAAAGTTGACTCCTGTTAAAAAATGTAAAAAAACTAAACAGATAAGGAGGGGTTTATTAATTAATGTGTGGACGCACACAATAACAGAATGATTGTGAACACCATAGTGCCCAAGAAGCTCATCACAAAGCTAAGGACTCTGGGACTAAACACCTCCCTCTGCAACTGGATCCTGGACTTTCTGACGGGCCACCCCCAGGTGGTAAGGGTAGGCAACAACACATCTGCCACACTGATCCTCAACACTGGGACCCCTCAGGGGTGTGTACTTAGTCCCCTCCTGTTCTCCTTGTTCACCCACGACTGCGTGGCCAAACACGACTACAACACCATCATTAAGTTTGCTGACAACACAACAGTGGTAGGCCTGATCACCGACAACGATGAGACAGCCTTTAGGGAGGAGGTCAGAGACCTGGCAGTGTGGTGCCAGGACAACAACCTCTCCCTCAATGTGAGCAAGACAAAGGAGCTGATTGTGGACTACAGGAAAAGGAGGACCAAGCACGCCTCCATTATCTTTGACGGGGCTGTAGTGGAGCAGGTTGAGAGTTTCAAGTTCCTTAAGTGTCCACTTCACCAACAAACTATCATGGTCCAAACACACCAAGACAGTCGTGAAGAGGGCACGACAACACCTTTTTCCCCCTCGGGAGACAGAAAAGATTTGCCATGGGTCCCCAGATCCTCAAAAAGTTCTACAGCTGCACCATCGAGAGCATCCTGACTGGTTGCATCACTGCCTGGTATGGCAACTGCTCGGCCTCCGACCGCAAGGCACTACAGAGGGTAGTGCGAACGGCCCAGTCACCCAAGTCAAATACTTTTTTCTCTGCTACCACACGGCAAGCGGTTCCAGAGTTCCAAGTCTAGGACCAAAATGCTTCTTAACAGCTTCTACCCCCAAGCCATAGGACTGCTGAACAATTAATCAAATGGCCCCCAGACTATTACATTGACGCCCCCCCATTTGTTTTGTACACTGCTGCTACTCGCTGTTTAATATCTATGCATAGTCACTTCACCCCTACCTACATGTACCAATGACCTCTAACCTGTAACCCCGCACACTGACCCGGTATATAGCCTCGTTATTGTTGTGTTACTTTTGATTATTTTTGTATTACATGTTTTATTTTAGTCTATTTGGTAAATATTTTCTTAACTCTTCTTGAACTGCACTGTTGGTTAAGGGCTTGTAAAGTAAGCATTTCACAGTAAGTTCTACACTTGTTGTATTCGGCGCAGGTGACAAATAAAGTTTGATTTGATTGAATGAGTGCATAGTGAATGAATGTTRKACACTGATCTCACCCGTGGCCACAAGATGGCGATGAAGGACAAGATSAAGTTGACTCCTGAGAGTTTGCAGCCACTTGACAAACCTTTGACCCTTTTTGTTTGTGAAAAATGTCCCAAACTAACTGTGTATGTCGTTCATGCTCTCATTTCACAGGCCCATACTAATGACTTCACCCCAGCAAGGCTGCTCCATCACAATGTGCTGTGAACAACGTCTTCAAACTGAAGCGCTGGAGCGTCCTAAACCCTGCCACTCTTTACCAACTGATGATGATGGTGAGCCCTATGATTCTGCTGTCCTCGGTGACCAGGTCTGTAAGCCACGCCCTGATTTATCTGATGTGCCTTTAGTTAATGCTGATTTGGAACTATTTGTTGGTGGTTTCGCTCAAAGATCAACTCAAGATGAACCATTAGTGGCTTATGCAGTAGCTGCCACTAGCTTAGAAAGTGTTAAACTACCACTCCATCTGTCAGATCAGGCTGCCACTACCTTAGAAAGTGTTAAACTACCACCCATCTGTCAGATCAGGCTGCCACTACCTTAGAAAGTGTTAAACTACCACTCCACCTATCAGATCAGGCTGCCACTACCTTAGAAAGTGTTAAACTACCACTCCATCTGTCAGATCAGGCTGCCACTACCTTAGAAAGTGTTAAACTACCACCCATCTGCCAGATCAGGCTGCCACTACCTTAGAAAGTGTTAAACACTACCAACTGCATTGTCAACTCAGGCCTGCCACTACCTAGAAAGTGTACCT
This sequence comes from Salvelinus sp. IW2-2015, assembly GCF_002910315.2. Taxonomy (NCBI): domain Eukaryota; kingdom Metazoa; phylum Chordata; class Actinopteri; order Salmoniformes; family Salmonidae; genus Salvelinus; species Salvelinus sp. IW2-2015. The sequence continues at coordinate 37,309,403 of NC_036867.1, read as the reverse complement.
ACCTCCATCTGTCAGATCAGGCTGCCACTACCTTAGAAAGTGTTAAACTACACCATCTGTCAGATCAGGCTGCCACTACCGTTAGAAAGTGTTAAACTACCACCCATCTGTCAGATCAGGCTGCCACTACTTAGAAAGTGTAAACTACCACCCTCATCTGTCAGATCAGGCTGCCACTACCTTAGAAAGTGTTAAACTACCACTCCATCTGTCAGATCAGGCTGCCACTACTTAGAAAGTGTTAAACTACCACCCATCTTCAGATCAGGCTGCCCTACCTTAGAAAGTGTTAAACTACCACCCATCTGTCAGATCAGGCTGCCACTACCTTAGAAAGTGTTAACTACCACCCCATCTGTCAGATCAGGCTGCCACTACCTAGAAAGTGTTAAACTACCACCCATCTGTCAGATCAGGCTGCCACTACCTTAGAAAGTGTTAAACTACCACATCTGTCAGATCAGGCTGCCACTACCTTAGAAAGTGTTAAACTACCACTCCCATCTGTCAGATCAGGCTGCTCTTAATAGAGCATTTATTTTGCTAAGGGTGAACTGTTAGGATTTTATACAGACAGCAGGTATATATTTGGGTTGTGGATGACTCTCGGTACACTCTGGAGCAACGTGGGTTCCTCACTCATCTGGAAGACAATTTCGCATTCTAAATTGGTTGAAAATTGGAGGCTATTTTGTTGCACATCCTGTCTCTGTTAAAAACATGTTTTTCTTTACAGGATGTGTCTGACCTTCAGTCTACTGCAGGGCCAGTGTAATTTTGTCTCTGGAACACAAAATGTACTGGCCTCCCGGCCTTGCCTAGGTCTGTTTCTATGTTGTTAAATTGGCACATGGTCAAAGCCATGTGTCAAAGAGGGTGTAGTGAGAATTGGTAAGAGTTTTAGGAATTGTAAATCATTTTTGGTTTGCTCCAGGTTTTTCTGTATTTGCGGAGCAATTTTGTGCAAATGTGTAAACCCCTTTTCACTAACAGATTGACCCGGATGGGCTGTGAGGACCAAAATGGTAAAGCTACTGTACTGCTCTTAACCTCTCTTGGGTAGGGGGCAGTATTTTCACGTCCGGATGAAAGCGTGCCCCAAAGTAAACTGCCTGTTACTCAGGCCAGAAGCTAGGATATGCATATAATTGGTAGATTTGATAGAAAACCTCTAAGTTTCTAAAACTTTTAGAATTATGTCTGTGAGTATAACGGAACTGATATGGCAGGCAAAACCCTGAGACAAACCATCCCCCAAAAATAAATTTCAGCCACCACTGTTTTCAATGGCTGTCACTTTTATTAACTAAGGCGAAATCCTCCCAGATTGCAGTTCCTAGGGCTTCCACTAGATGTCAACAGTCTTTAGAAAGAGTTTCATGCTTAGGTTCATTGTAAATTGTAGTTTTTTCCAGTTGGCTCCCATTTTGGCTGTAGTGTTTCCAGCGTGTGAAGAGACGCGTTCTTTGGTATTTTCTCTCGTAAAGACAATAAGATTCTTCGCCTTGAATTGTATTGTTTATTTGTATTAGGTACCTAAGGTTTAATTATAAACGTTGTTTGACTTGTTTGGAAAAGTTTATTAGTAACGTTTGGATTCATTTTGTATGCATTTTGATGGAGGGAAACTGGGTGGATTATTGCTGAAGCCGCCGCTAAACTGAGTTTTTATGGATATAAAGAAGACATTATCGAACAAAAGGACCATTTGTGATGTAATCTGGACCTTTTGGAGTGCCAACAGAAGAAAATAATCAAGGTAAGGCATTTATTATATCGCTATTTCTGACTTTCGTGGCGCACCTGCCTGGTTAAAATATGCTTTTGTATGCGGGGCGCGCAGACTTCAGAACATTGTTAACGACCGTTCCACAGTGCATGTTCATTTAATTGTTTATGGTTCATTGAACAGCATGGGAAACAGTGTTTAAACCCTTACAATGAAGATCTGGAAGTTATTTGGATTTTTACGAATTCTTCTTTGAAGACAGGGCCTGAAAAAGGGACGTTTTTCTTTTTTTGCTGAATTTATTTGTATTTATTATGGATCCCCATTAGCCAAGGCAGCAGCTACTCTATGGTTAGCTGATTAGCTGATATGTTAAACACCTGTCCAGGTGATGCAAGATCTGGCAGACGAATGCAACTGTCTGAGCAGAGGCACGCGCCCATTGAGATGAGTGCCATGCAAGACCTTAATTAGACCAAAAAGCTAAATGACTGCTAGCTCCACGCATGGCTAACCTTAATTAGACCAAAAAGCTTATTTTTGTTTATATTAATTTTGACAATAAGTTAGTGGTAACCCCCTCCCCCTGCATACTCTACTTTCTGTTCCTAACTGTAACGAAGACGCTGTGAGTTGAGAAGCAGGTGAAACCTTTAATAAAACAACAAACATTGAACCAGACAACATAACAGTAGCGTCTTTATATAACACATCATCAATACTGCCTGGGGAAAGAACCTAAGGGAATGACAGATAATGGGGAGGTAATGAGTGAGGTAATGGAGTCCAGGTGTGCCTCATGATGATGTGCAGGTGCACGTAATGATGGATTCCAGGACCGGTGGTTAGTAAACCGGCAACGTCGAACTCCGGAGGGGAGGAGCGGGAGTAGACGTGACACTAACATTAAAACTGAAACTAAATAACATGAAAACGAAATAGAAATGTTTTTATAAAACTAAATAAAAAATAGGAAATCAGATCTGAAAATGAACTGAAACTAAACAGAATTTCAAATAAAAATCTTAAAACGAATATAAATAGAACATAAGTAGAACATTTAAATAATACATTTAAATAACCTTGATACTGACTGAGATAACATTATCTTTTCACTATCTGTACATCTATTACTCAACTGCCTTGTCTTCTGCTTGGGCTTTTATGAAGTTACTTAAAGCAATAAAGTAATTTATGTTGGTAATAATATTATATTATTAATAAAATAAATAATACATCTCGTTCGCACTTCTTTATACTTTGGTTTTGGCCCTGACTTTCAGAAATGCTGACATGACATTTTTAAGGGATTGAAATTCTGCAACATCCCAATAACATTGCTGTCTTTGTTGCCAGTCAGAGAGCCTCAGATAGTCATCATCCACCAACAACTCAATGTAGACATTGCTGCAGCTTTTAGAAATCACATGATTGGGATATTTTGATGATGCATTCAAAGGTCCTTCGAGCCGGACAGAGACATCTGTTGTTACGGTTCTGGATGGCCAGACAGCTAGCAACAATGACAACAAGCTGACCAGTTTGGTGGCATATGCAATTAAATATTTTGTTGTATGACCAGTAGTTTTATTTTGGGAGTGACTAGGAAAATAATCTCTCAGATAATAATTGTAAGGATAAGGCTTCCCTGTACCATAGTTTCAGAGTGCCCTAGAGAACAAAGTGAGAGCAGATTCGTTAGCGTCATGGTTATACCATTACTACAGCGAAAACGGCTTGCTTCTAGCCCAACCAGGACAAAAGATCTGACCCATATAGACAGACAGGTTAGCTGTCAATGTCACAAAAACGATGCATGCGCTTCAAAAGGGGCAGAAGGCCATGTGTTGTTACGATTCTGGATGGCCAGACAGCTAGCAACAATGACAACAAGCTGCCATGTGGAGAATAGTAAGTGACTCGTTTCAGCTCGTTTCAGCTAGTTTGATCTTGTTATTGATACCATGTCTTGTTACTTATTAGTTTCTAGGACACAACATGTGCTTCAAAAGTAGAATTCATAAAAGCCCAATATAGTCTGTATCGCTATGAATTAAACACATCCTGTTTTCTGGTGCTCCTAAGTTTCATGT
>NC_036867.1:37268568-37305042 GCF_002910315.2 Salvelinus sp. IW2-2015 | reverse complement strand
CAACAACCCTTTCTGGATAGATTTGAATGTACTCAGTTCAATGTCCAATTATTACCGTTGGAATAATGGTTGCACAATATGGTGATCTGCGCGTCTGCGATTAAAACGCAGATACGCGAAAGAGCTTCGGGAACGCAGCCGGGCTCAATCAAGCAAACAACGATCACCGAAATCGCCCAGAACCCCGACGCGAGCTAGGTAAACTGACGATGTCTAACTGAAGACTAGGAAAGTTGAATGACAACTCATCCCAGAGCCATTGACCACAAACAAAGGCTGCGTTTCACAGGCACTTCGATGCCAGCTCCTCTTTCAGGCTTTTAGGGTTAGCCCTCAATCAGAGTGGAGGGAGCTGCTGATTTGTAGATGTAACTTGGTCGCCCTGTCAACCGGAAATGGTGGCATTCAGGTGTGTTTTATGTGCCATGGGACAAACAGAGCATGATGGGTAACAAAACAGTTGACTGAAAAAAAGTAATTTTCTAAAAACTCAAATCAAATCAATGTTCTTTTGTCACATCCTCGTAAACAACAGGTGTAGACTACAGTGAAATACTGGTATTTTTCCAAGTGACACGAGGAGTAAATATACAGTGAATAACAATAAACAATAAAGGTACTGTAGTGAGTAAAGATTTGAACATGTTATTTATTGCAAGTGAAGTCCCTGTCTTCCCCTACATCCTGTAACCTTTGACCCACCTTGATGATGTAGATCTTGTCACTGTAGGAGAAGACTGCGTCCACCCCGTTGGCCACTTCCTTCCAGGTTCTGGCAATGGGGAAGGCGTGTTTACCATCACGATGGGTGTCTAAACGCATATAAATACGACCTGAGGAAGTGGGACGGAAGTGAAAATTGGCAACTGTCTTACGCGAGTTGTGCGCACAATTTAACACAAAGGCTTAGTTCTTACCAGTGAAGGCATAGGTTTTGCCTGAGTCGTCTGAGGTGATGGCATCCAGAGTCAATTCACTGCATTTTGGGAACCTTTGCCTCACCGCCATGGCCTACAATCCAACAATAACATGTCTCAACACAATCCAAAAGCTTTTTTCCCTGATATGGTGTTGTTATTACCATTCACCGTTCATCTGTTCAATCTCACAGCATGTACACTGGGCAGAGGGGGCTTGTGGGATGAGCTATAGGTGGACACGCTAATTGTAATGGCTGGAATGGAATAATGGAATGGAGTCAAACATGTGGTTTCTATATGTTTGATGTGTTGATGATGCCGTTCCATTTATACTATTCCAGCCATTACAATGAGCCCATCCTCCTATAGCTCCTCCCACCAGCCTTCTCTGACAATGAACTGATTTTGATAAAGGAGGAAGGGTAACATCCTTTGCATGGTTCTCTTACCGAAATTGGGGCACCTCATGAAGTAGTGCCTGGCGTCCTTGGGGTACACTCCATTCACCTCCCCAGATACAGGGTGCAACCGGGTGAAGTTGTGACCATGGAAACAGTTGTATTGCTCTAGCCAACGGAAGGCAGACGTACAGTTGGGCAGGTGGGCCCACTGTCTCTCCTTTACTGACTCTGTGGCGATGTCATAGTTGTACACTTCTTCTCCTGTGTGAGAGAAAACATACGCAAGGCAGCTCACATCAAGACTAGAAAACTTGATATCCATAACACATTTCCTGGTATGTTGTCTGTGAATAATTGCTAAATGTTTATAGCAATAAACCAGAGAAATGTTCATAATGGTCTCATCAAAGGGTTAACAGGCTTACCCTTGAAGAATAGGACAGAGTCTGAGTTACACTCTTCCTTGGGTCACTCCACCGCAGCGTCCAGGTGGCTGGGCACCCCTGGGAAGTCCAGCTGGATGTCCTTGGGGTAGCCCTCCTCCAGACTGTGGTTATAGTAGCTGAAAACCTTGTCGTCCTGTAATGGAGGAGGGATGGTGTATACTGAGTATACTAAGTGAATGCTGTCAGAGGTGTCATACACCTCCAAAATCTGAGGGTGCACAAAGTATGTGAGGATGGCAGGGGGGTGGTCTGAAGTTGGAGAATTTAACATTTTTCAGACACCTGCACAGCCTTTTCCTGCAATCTTGAGCCATAATCATTAGACTTAATTTTTTTTTTTTTATGTTTATTTTTCTGCATATCTCGAGCTTTCTGTCTGCTCCTGACTGATGTTCTTTTTTTTAAAGAAACGAAATATGCTTCTCTGCATCTCTGCTAAAATCTGGGTAAAAGATTGAAGGAATGTTAGTCTTATTCAGTACATTTAGTAAATGCTTGATTTTATAAAGTCGACCAACCTTGCTAGTAGGCATGCCAGATAAGACAGTTTGACAAGCTACCTACTCCAACTTGATTGATAGCCTGTAATGGCTTCTTCCTAGCTAGTTATGCGGTTGGGAGATTGGGAGCCTATCTGGGGTAGTTTAAGCCAACTTCATAATATTGCTAGGTGGCTAGTAGCATGACAGAGAAACAGCAACCAAAAATGTAACAAAAAAATGTAATATATTAAAATATACAGTTGAAGTCGGAAGTTTACATACACCTAGGTTGGAGTCATTAAAACTAGTTTTTCAACCACCACAACCACAAACTATAGTTTTGGCAAGTCGGTTAGGACATCTACTTTGTGCATGACACAAGTCATTTTTCCAACAATTGTTTACGGACAGATTATTTCACTTATAATTCACTGTATCACAATTCCAGTGGGTCAGAAGTTTACATACACTAAGTTGACTATGCCTTTAAACAGCTTGGAAAATTCCTGAAAATTATGTCATGGCTTTAGAAGCTTCTGATAGGCTAATTGACATCATTTGAGTCAATTGGAGGTGTACCTGTGGATGTATTTGTAACGGGTGCTCTCCTCCTCTTCGTCTGAAGAGGAGAAGCGAGAAGGGTCGGACCAATACGCAGCGTTGTAATCCATAATGATTTATTAACAGAACGAATGAAACACGATAACACTTGAAAAGATTACAAAATAACAAAATGACGTAGACTGACCTAAAACATGTGAACTTACATAAACACGAAGAATGCACGAACATGTACAGACTACAAACACGAACGACAACCGAAACAGTCCCGTGTGGTGCGACATACACAGACACAGGAGACAACCACCCACAAACAAATAGTGAGAACACCCTACCTTAATATGGTTCTCAATCAGAGGAAACGTCAAACACCTGCCTCTAATTGAGAACCATATCAGGCAAACCATTAACCAACATAGAAACACATAACATAGAATGCCCACCCCAACTCACGCCCTGACCAACTAAACACATACAAAAACAAAGAAAACAGGTCAGGAACGTGACAGTATTTCAAGGTCTACCTTCAAACTCAGTGCCTCTTTGCTTGACATCATGGGAAAATCTAAATAAATCAGCCAAGACCTCAGAAACAAAACATTTTAGACCTCCACAAGTCTGATTCATCCTTGGGAGCAATTTACAAATGCCTGAAGGTACCACGTTCATCTGTACAAACAATAGTACGCAAGTATAAACACCACGGGATCATGCAGCCGTCGTACCGCTCAGGAAGGAGATGCGTTCTTTCTCCTGGAGATGAACGTACTTTGGTGCGAAAAGTGCAAATCAATCCCAGAACAACAGCAAAGGACCTTGTAAAGATGCTGGAGGAAACAGGTACAAAAGTATCTATATCCACAGTAAAACGAGTCCTATATCGACATAACCTGAAAGGCCGCTCAGCAAGGAAGAAGCCACTGCTCCAAAACATCCATAAAAAAGCCGGACTACGGTTTGCAACTGCACATGGGGACAAAGATCGTACTTTTTGGAGAAATGTCCTCTGGTCTGATGAAACAAAAATAGAACTGTTTGGCCTTAATGAACATTGTTATGTTTGGAGCAAAAAGGGGGAGGCTTGCAAGCCGAAGAACACCATCCCAACCGTGAAGCACGGGGGTGGCAGCGTCATGTTGTGGGGGTGCTTTGCTGCAGGAGGGACTAGTGCACTTCACAAAATAGATGGCATCATGAGGGAGGAAAATTATGTGGATATATTGAAGCAACATCTCAAGACATCAGTCAGGAAGTTAAAGCTTGGTCGCAAATGGGTCTTCCAAATGGACAATGACACCAAGCATACTTCCAAAGTTAAGGACAACAAAGTCAAGGTATTGGAGTGGCCATCACAAAGCCCTGACCTCAATCCCATAGAAAATTTGTGGGCAGAACTGAAAAAACATGTGCGAGCAAAGAGGCCTACAAACCTGACTCGGTTACACCAGCTCTGTCAGGAGGAATGGGCCAAAATTCACCCAATTTATTGTGGGAAGCTTGTGGAAGGCTACCTGAAACGTTTGACCCAAGTTAAACAATTTAAAGGCAATGCTACCAAATACTAATTGAGTGTATGTAAACTTCTTACCCACTGGGAATGTGATGAAAGAAATAAAAGCTGAAATAAATAATTCACTCTACTATTATTCTGACATTTCACATTCTTAAAATAAAGTGGTGATCCTAACTGACCTAGGACAGGGCATTTTCACTAGGATTAAATGTCAGCAATTGTGAAAAACTGAGTTTAAATGTATTTGGCTAAGGGGAATGTGAACTTCCGACTTCAACTGTATATATTTTGTATGTATTTTTTACAGGACAAATAAGAGGTGGCACGTGCTACTGTGCCCCCTATGGGCATGATGCCTTTGAATGCTGTTTACAATGGTAATGTGAACACATGATTGCATAATTTGACTTTTAAAAAGATTGCCCAAGCTGATGAGTCACTAGTAAAACTACGTGTTTAAGGGCCTATTCATATGGATATCGACTACATCATTGATATTGACAGTACCAGGAAAAGGTAGATGTGATCCTGGTCTTCAAGCTTTTCTTTGTTGTGCATGCGGAAGGCAGCATCAACATGCCCCAGGTGATGGTAGTCATCTAGCTCCTTGAAGAAGGCACTGGAGACCTGAGCTGGACCAGTGAAGCCCTTCCACAGGTGATCCCCTTAGAGTAGCATAGTTCAGATCTGGGATCAGATATACTCATGGAAATGTAAGCTTACACGCTCCTTACAGAATTCAAAAATACCTATCACAAACACGCGTTTGCAGGTCATGGTAGCCCATAACAAAATGCCCACTAACTAATCCACTACACTCTTAGAAAAAAGGGTTCCAAAAGGGATGTTTGGCTGTCCCCATCATTTTGGTTCCAGGTAGAACTCTTTTGGGTTCCATGTAGAACCCTCTGGGGAAAGGGTTCTACATGGAACCCAATAGAGTTTAACGTGGAACCAAAATGATTCTACCTGGAACCAAAAAGGGTTCTTCAAAGGGTTCTCCTATGGGGACAGCCGAAGAACCCTTTTACGTTCTAGATTGTACCTTTTTTCTAAGAGTGTACCCGTAACCCTAGCCATCCTGATGGGGACATAATGACATATCATGACAATGACAAGCCCACTGTAGGGAGAATGAGGGTAAAAAATACGATTCATAACATGGTTTTGATACCCTTGAAGAAGAAGGTGTTTCCTTTCTCGTTAGGGGCGATGGCGTCAAACTCGATGCCGTCACACCGGTCTGGGTTGGCATTGTGGTGGACCTGATCCTCGTGGTGGTCGTGGCCGTGGTCTGATGGGCCAGTCAGAGTCAAGGTGAGATGCAGGTTGAATGACTTTTCATTATTCAAACATTTCTCCACATGAAAGGGTGCGGTGTGTTTATTTGGAAGTCATGCATCCTACTCTCATATAAAAACATGTAGGACATGCGTAACGGGCTGAAATGGAATTGAAGAACACCTGTGCCCGTGGCAAGTTGCAACCCTAGTTAACCCTGTTAGCCTTGCCTAGCATGCCTGGATCAGTCAATGAGTTGTGAGGTCCTGCATTTTGACAGGCTGTTAAATGAATATGGATCTTAGACTCACCTGCCATCATTACATCATGGAGCCTGCGTAGAAAAAAGCAGATATTATTCATCATAAAGCATAATGTCCTCATTCTGATGAGACATGAGTCAGATCATAGACATGGGAAATTAGATAATACACTGCACATCATAACTCCACCCTCTGGGTAGGTAGACCAATAATGATGCTGTAGTATACACAGCCCTATTCCAAATAGAGCAGCTCAAAGGGATACCTGATTGATATGAAGGGGATCTGTAATGATGAGGTAACGGGGTGAATCAGCGACAGAAGTGCTGAGGTACACGACTGACTTTGACCCCTCTTTGTGTGTTTGGGTTATTGATCCTGCCTTTGACCTCTGTGATATTGCAAACAAACGTATGGAACTAACCCAGCCAATGTGGCGCAGCATAGTATCCAGTTGTGTTGCATAAGACATGTCTTAACACAGCACAGCGAAGCCCATAATGTGTTGAATAAAGTAACAGTTTAACAAAGTAAGTACAGAGGCAATTTAGAGGCAGTGTATTTTGCTGTGGCTACCCTGAACATGGATAAGAGAATAATAAGATGCCATTTTGGTAGCCCAGAGGTTAAGAGAGTTGGGCCAGTAACCGAAGGTCGCCGACTGTGTGAAAAATCTGTCAATGTGCTGTTAAGCAAAGCACTTAACCCTAATTGCTCCTGTAAGTGGCTCTGGATAAGAGCGTCTGCTAAATGAGCAACGTGTAAATGTAAAGGCTTAGCAGTTGATCAGCAGTACTCACGTTGGAGCAGCATGGCTGAGTGCTAGTGCCAAGCACAGACAGAGTGTTTGGGAGAGAAGCATCACGTTGAGCGGTCCTCCTTTGGGTCCAGGTACCGAAGAGAGCTGAGCTGAGGAAGGTGCCTGAGCAGTAGCTGACCAGACCTTTTATACTGGATCTGCCTGTAAGTGGGTGGATTTCCCAATGTGCCTTTTGTGTGTGGGCGGTTCTGTGCTCTGTTTACTGAAAGAGCAGGGGGAGTGTAGGACTTTTTGCGGTTGCAAAACGATTATTTAGCAGAAACTGTTTTATATATGCATCTTATATAATGCAATCAATATGAGCACATTTAAAAATGAGTATAAATCCAGCCATATGTTTATATGGCAAATTCTATTAAATATTGAACATGTTGGGATGTTACACATTAATCTGGTTTGGCCAACATCTTTGGGTCAGATGAAATATAATTTCCTGGATTCAAGTGGCACACTTTTGGCAAGTTTTAGCCAGGACTTTGGACAAGCGAGTTCATAAAGTAGGAGCACAGAGATCAGAGTCAGACAGGGAGAGAAACAACAGTCTGTGACAGAAGACTTGCTTATCTTTGATCTATCATTTTAAACTATAGACACGGGATTTCTAAGAAAGAAGTCAAAATAAAGAATGAGTACATTGCAACATCTATCGCTCCAGTGTTAATTTGATAAATTGTAATTACTTCGCCACTATGGCCTATTTATTGCCTTACCTCCTTACGCCATTTGCACACACTGTTTATAGACTTTTTCTATTGTGTTATTGACTGTACGTTTGTTTATTCTATGTGTAACTCTGTGTTGTTGTTTGTGTCACACAATTTTACTGAGTCATTATCATAGCGTAGGCTATTACACATGACTGTATTTCACAACATAACTACTGGGGATAGACAGCATTTCAAAAGCTTTTAGACTTCAACCTTACAAAACAAATGTGCAGTCAGACTGCAGTGTACAGTAACTGCAGTACACTGTAGTATAACTGTAGATAGAGTGCAGTATAACTGCAGTATGCTGCAAATACTGTGTCCAAAATAACACTTTTTTTTTTACTGCAGTTTGAAAACGGCAATCTTTTTTTTGTAAGGGAAGAGGTGAAATTACAGCAACATTACATACCCTGTTGTTACACATTATATAAAATTGCCAATTTTGCGAACAGTTAGTTTATTTTGTGAGTAATCAACTACTCATAACAACAGCAAGCCATTTAAAATGTCTTCAATTTTCATTGAAATACCTATAACTCGAATAACAGAAATAAAGTTCCATCCATACTTTTGGGTCAGTGCTAGTGGGGGTCCTTGAGACATCGCTACTCTAAACCTAACCTTAACCTCTACCCTTAKCCTAGCCCTAACCTTAAACCGTACCTAACCCTAACCTTAACCCTTACCTTAAACATTTATGGGGTAGGGATGTCCCAAGATTCCCGGATAGCACGGACTCTTAATTTTGTGTTATATGGTGTAAATAWTTCACTGCTCTCTACACTGTAGTAGCTATTAAAATACAATTATGCTTCTGCTAAATATATGTTTGCTATATACAGCTCTACTTCACAAGTTTCATATGGTTCATTATCAAACCATGATTATCACATTTAAGACAACGGGCAAATTAAAAACAAGTGTGAGCGGACCAAGTAATTGGGCGTCACTCTAAAGCGGGAAGGTGGAACAAACGAGTCAGGAGTAGGTTTTCTTGATTGAACACAGTTCTATATTGAGGGCATTTGGTCAACACAAACACTCCAACATAATCAATGAAAATCTCCCAAGGGGAAAAAAACATACATCTTCTTCTCCAGATCAAACAGGAACACAATATGATTGTCTTTAAACTACAACAAATGGCACGGGATTGTCACCGTCTTAATGGTTCTTCATAGATAGCTCCTCTGTCTCGGTGGCCATCTTCCAGAGATAGTTCTTCCCCCCTCTCTGCTGGTTCCATACTCTCTCTTATAGGGGAAGGAGAATATCTCATTAGTAGTGTCAGCTGTGCTTAATTGCCTCTGGTTACCTTGTCTCCCATGCCTTGTTGGGCTACCATCTGTGAGCCCAGCCTGCCCTCTGGTGGTCCTTCCACACAAGCTAAAACATTTGCTGCAAATTAAATTGTCCTTTGTGGTATTAAAGATGTAACCTTCTCTACTGTTCTCTCCAACTATATACAGTGTCTTCTTTCACAATTTTTACCCTACATTGTAACTTATGATTCACTTTTTCTAGAAGAACATGAAATTCTCAACAGGATCTAGGATTATGGCAAAGTAGTTGTTATTTACTGAAATCTGCATCGGTGTTCACTAGTGAATGCCTACTTCTTCATCATCTTCATCTTTCCATCCTCATATTGACAACTTCACCCCTCCAATGCCTGATTTGTATTGGTAGATCTTGATACAGTGGTTCATGCTGTCTGACACCCCTAGCTGGCCCTCCGGCAGCAGAGCCAGGCCTCGGGGGCTGCTCAGTCCCTGGGTAACAAGAGGCCAGCCTAGGCCCTTGGCAGGGTACAGCAGGACACAATGCAACCTGCCCCAGTCTGCCACCAGAATATCCCCATCACTGTCGATGCTGAGGCCCCAGGGGCAGGCCAGGACAGGCCCCATGCCGGAGCACACCCCCAGGACACGGATGGTGTTCCATCCAGGTTCCAGCACTCGGATGCAAGGCGCACGGCCWGTCTCGTTGCCCCGCTCAGACACAGCCATCAGCCCAGAGGTCAGGCAGGCAGCCACCAGGTAGGGCCTGTGGAATCCTGTGATTATGGTGCGCTCCAGCCTCGCGCCTGTCTTGGTGTCCAGCATCAGGGCAGTTAGAGTTCCACGCCTGATGTCGGCCACCAGGAACTCATCCAGACGGGTGACGGTCACTCCCCTGGGTGCATCTAGCTCTTCATGGGTGGATCCTATCATGTTACCCCCAAAGGTCTGGAGGAGGCGTCCATGACGGCTGAACACCAACARGGCACGCTCTGCAGCACAMGTCAGCGCAATGAGGCCCTTGTCGTTCACAGCCACATCAAAGTAGTTGCAGATGCGGGCGGATCTCTCAGTTCCYGTAGGGGACACCTGCTGCACAACATACTTCTGAAGGTCGGTCACCTGAATTCGGGCGTTSCCACAGTCCACCACAAAYAGCTGCCCTTTGACAGTGGTGTGGAGCCCGCTGGGCAGGTTGAAGTCGGAGCGCCCTGAGCCCTGCTTTCCAAACTGCTTGATCAGATTTGCTGACTCAAAGGCACTTGAACCRGCTTCCTCCTCCAGGTCTCTCAGGATTGGCTCTGGTTTYTCTCTCCTTCTATTGTCTGATTGTTTCTRCTTGGCTGTAGGGTGGCTTTTGGCGTCAATAGCCGACATGGACAGAGATCGACTCACACAGTTAGAACCTACACTCCTTCCCTGGTATCTTGATTCMCTTTCATCCGAGCTTGTGMGGCTTCTGCCGCCAGACTCAGATCCATTCCCTTGCTCCAGGGTTGAGGAGGCAGATGATAGACAGGGGTGGTTGTCTCTCTTAAATCCCAGGTGAGCACCCTTTCCCCCATTGATCAAGGGACGMGTCTTSCTGGAGAGYTCRGCCYTCGACATGGCGCGTCGGTGTTCCTGGRTCAGGGAGACATTGTTACTAGGAGAGGGYCTGYTGATGTKGMRYTAYCAGTCCTCACTGCCAGCCGGGGATGGGGGAKTCSCCCCATTAGTGGYTGTTCCARGGGGGMATTTGCTGGGTGACAGGCTTRGARGCGAGCGAGCGCGTCTTGAAGATAGGTCCWGGAGGCTGTACCTGGGATGGGGTRCTCCARGGCTGMTRTTGGGAGAGGTCTGTGGTRGGTCACTATGTTCAGARCTSCCGCCTTCTGGAGGGCAGGAGGGTTCCTCGCTGGGGARGAGAACCAGGGTCCTTTGCTTTCTCTGACACTTGAGGATGGAGCTTTTCTTGTTTCCAGTTTGTCCACAGCCTGGTTCYTCTCCCTCCGACTCCCKTTGGCTGGAGATTGGAGGGATAGCCAGGAAGAGGTCCTGGRCATGTGTGTRTAGCTCCTCATCCATGGATGCCTCAGATGCTCCTCGATGCCGGGGACTGAGTGGTGGCTTTGAGACTGATAACTTTGGCTCATCCTTGTCTGTGGTGGACAGGCGGAGCTTCCTGCCTACACGCATACTCCCACTATTTGATGCGGATGAAAAGTCCTTCCGAACTTCAAATGATCCACGGTCTCCAAACTTCATCTCCCCTGAGTGAAGAGCACATTTCTTCCCTGTTTCACCACAGACACCAATAGGGTAGTTCAGATTTTGATCCTGGACTTCTACCTCCCCTAACCTAACATCCTTCAGCTGCGTACCTGGCTGAAAAGTGACCCTCTTTAAGGAGATGGAGATTTCCCAAGGCTGTGTAATTTCTGCCACACCCCTCTGAAGCTGGTTCTTATTGGGTCCCCCACTGCTTCCACCCCATCTCTGGACCTGTTCCTTCAGTTGGCCCAGTTTGCGGAGCTTCCGGTCCACCAGGGACTGTCCAACATGCACCGCAGCAGCGTTCTCCCTCTTCACCTGCTCCAGGCGCCGCTGGGCTTCTCGGTGGTCCTGCTCAACTTTTTCCAGCAGTCGGCGCTCTTGTCTCTGAGCCTCAATGATGGCGTTGTCAAGCTCTCGGTTNGTCAGCGCAATGAGGCCCTTGTCGTTCACAGCCACATCAAAGTAGTTGCAGATGCGGGCGGATCTCTCAGTTCCGGTAGGGGACACCTGCTGCACAACATACTTCTGAAGGTCGGTCACCTGAATTCGGGCGTTGCCACAGTCCACCACAAAGAGCTGCCCTTTGACAGTGGCATGGAGCCCGCTGGGCAGGTTGAAGTCGGAGCGCCCTGAGCCCTGCTTTCCAAACTGCTTGATCAGATTTGCCGACTCAAAGGCACTTGAACCTGCTTCCTCCTCCAGGTCTCTCAGGATTGGCTCTGGTTTATCTCTCCTTCTATTGTCTGATTGTTTCTTCTTGGCTGTAGGGTGGCTTTTGGCGTCAATAGCCGACATGGACAGAGATCGACTCACACAGTTKGAACCTACACTCCTTCCCTGGTATCTTGATTCTCTTTCATCCGAGCTTGTGGGGCTTCTGCCGCCAGACTCAGATCCATTCCCTTGCTCCAGGGTTGAGGAGGCAGATGATAGACAGGAGTGGTTGTCTCTCATAAATCCCAGGTGAGCACCCTTTCCCCCATTGATCAAGGGACGTGTCTTCCTGGAGAGGTCCGCCATCGACATGGCGCGTCGGTGTTCCTGGTTCAGGGAGACATTGTTACTAGGAGAGGGGCTGGTGATGTAGTTGTAGCAGTCCTCACTGCCAGCCGGGGATGGGGGAATCCCCCCATTAGTGGATGTTCCATGGGGGTATTTGCTGGGTGACAGGCTTCGACGCGAGCGAGCGCGTCTTGAAGATAGGTCCTGGAGGCTGTACCTGGGATGGGGTTCTCCATGGCTGGTTTTGGGAGAGGTCTGTGGTCGGTCACTATGTTCAGATCTCCCGCCTTCTGGAGGGCAGGAGGGTTCCTCGCTGGGGATGAGAACCAGGGTCCTTTGCTTTCTCTTACACTTGAGGATGGAGCTTTTCTTGTTTCCAGTTTGTCCACAGCCTGGTTCGTCTCCCTCCGACTCCCCTTGGCTGGAGATTGGAGGGATAGCCAGGAAGAGGTCCTGGCCATGTGTGTCTAGCTCCTCATCCATGGATGACTCAGATGCTCCCCGATGCCGGACACTGAGCGGTGGCTTTGAGACTGGTGACTTTGGCTCATCCTTGTCTGTGGTGGACAGGCGGAGCTTCCTGACTACACGCATGCTCCCACTATTTGATGTGGATGAAAGGTCCTTCCGAACTTCAAATGATCCACTGTCTCCAAACTTCATCTCCCCTGAGTGAAGAGCACATTTCTTCCCTGTTTCACCGCAGACACCAATAGGGTAGTTCAGATTTTGATCCTGGACATGTACCTCCCCTAACCTAACATCCTTCAGCTGCGTACCTGGCTGAAAACTGACCCTCTTTAAGGAGAGGGAGATTTCCCAAGGCTGTGTAACTTCTGCCACACCCCTCTGAAGCTGGTTCTTATTGGGTCCCCCACTGCTTCCACCCCATCTCTGGACCTGCTCCTTCAGTTGGCCCAGTTTGCGGAGCTGCCGGTCCACCAGGGACTGTCCAACCCGCACCGCCGCAGCGTTCTCCCTCTTCACCTGCTCCAGGCGCCGCTGGGCTTCTCGGTGGTCCTGCTCAACTTTTTCCAGCAGTCGGCGCTCTTGTCTCTGAGCCTCAATGATGGCGTTGTCAAGCTCTCGGTTCATTTCCTCCACCTCACTCGTCTGTCTTTTTTTAAGGCTATGCAGCTCTTTCTCACCCTGCTCTACATTGCAGATTGCCAGCGTCACCCAGCTGGGTGGATCGGTAAGGGATAGGGGTACGAAGATGGACCCCCTGGGGGAGTTTAGGTCTCTCTGTATGTTGGAGGTGTGTGACATCAGGGCTGAGAGGCCAGGGAAGGAGGCTTTTCTCTCGGAGTGAGACCTCATTAACATCATGGAGGAGAAGATGGAGAATCTTCTTGTTGTTCTGGTATGTTTCAATCTTCAGCTTGCTGTTGAATCCTGGGAAAAGAGCGTGAAATAGTTGAATTTGTGTAAAATGATCAACAAGAAAAAGGTTGATGTTGGTCTCAAATTTGAGTGACAAGGAAAGACTAAATTTGTACCCGTGGAGGGTGCTGAGGGGGAGGATGGCTCATAATAACGTCTGGAACAGAGCAAATGGAATGGCATCAAACACATTGAAACCGTTCTACCATTCCACCAATTCTGCTCCACCCATTACCACAAGCCCATCCTCCGCAATGAAGGTGCCACCAACCTCCTGTGATTTGTACCATATCTTTATTCAAACAGTGACAGACACTTTGGTAATCAAAGAACAACAGACTTCAAAAAGGTTTGTATGTTTCTGCTCTGACAATGAACAGAAAACAAATGTCTAGGACTCACCTGCTGAAGAAAGGCAGGCTTAGAAAGTGCTTAGGCTTCATTGTTTTAGTTACATTCCTGTGGTCCTATGATAATCGAGACAAGGCTGAGTCATTGTAACTGTACTCCCCCGTATCTCAGTATTCTAGTATGTCATCACCATGTTCTTAGACCCTTAGGCTAGACACTATGTTCTGCAGCAGTGCCAGCAGATACCTCTGAATACAACATATAGATCCTAAAATCCCTCTGTATATTATTAGTAGGATCATATAGGATCATGTGTAATTCTCTAGGTAGATGAGATGAGTGATTCAGGGCCCTAAATATTTTTGTTCAATTGACACTGTCTTCTTCTCAGCCGCTGTAACTCTCAGCGCTTCACTGTTCAATCATCTTGGGACCAGCATTGTCTCTTAGTTTCACTTTTTACTAAATGACTCAAAATGGTTGTTTGCAATCGGAACACAGACCACTATTGTCACCACATGTGGACAGCACTGCTTATCTGCTCAAGGGACTGAAACTGAGCTCTGTCTTTCAGTACAAACATCAAGTGCCTATAAGGGACAGCAGATCATGTCAGATGCCTAATGTGTGACGTAGGCTACCAGAATGATGTTATGTACATTATATATCACTGTCCGAGGAAACACGTTTTGAAAATCTGCATGGCGTGTGTGGATATACAGTGCCGTGAAAAAGTATTTGCCCCCTTTTTGATTTTCTCTATTTTTGCATATTTTTTATACTGAATGTTATCAGGTCTTCAACTAAAACCTAATATTATATAAAGGGAACCTGAGTTTACAAATAACAAAACAAATAAAATGTTTGACTTTGACTAATCCATTCCAAAACTTCAAATGTTTAGCTTTTTAGCCATTTTCATATAGCCTTGATTGTGTGTTTTGGATCATTGTCTTGCTGCATGACGCAGCTGCACTTCAGCTTCAGCTCACAGACGGGTGGCCTGACATTCTCCTGTAGAATTCTCTGATACGGAGCAGATTTCATGGTTCCTTCTATTAAGGCAAGTCATCCAGGTCCCGAGGCAGCAAATCATCCCCAAACCTCACACTACCACCACCATGCTTGACCGTTGGTATGAGGTTCTTGCTGTGGAATGCAGTGTTTGGTTTTCGCCAGGCATAATGGGACCCATGTTGTCCAAAAAGTTATACTTTTGAATCATCTGTCCATAGAACATTCTTCCAAGCATTTTGATGATCATCCAGGTGCTTCCAGGCGCTTTTTGGCAAACTTGAGTCAACGTTATGGACTACATGAGTTCCATTATGTCTGGCGAAAACCAACGGTCAAGCATGGTGGTGGTAATATGATGGTTTGGGGATGCTTTGCTGCCTCGGGACCTGGATGACTTGCCTTAATAGAAGGAACCATGAAATCTGCTCTGTATCAGAGAATTCTACAGGAGAATGTCAGGCCATCCGTCTGTGAGCTGAAGCTGAAGTGCAGCTGCGTCATGCAGCAAGACAATGATCCAAAACGCACAATCAAGTCTACATGAAAATGGCTAAAAAGCTAAACATTTGAAGTTTTGGAATGGACTAGTCAAAGTCCAGACCTAATCCCAATTGAGATGTTGTGGCAGGACTTGAAACGAGCAGTTCATGCTTGAAAACCCAGAAGTGTCGCTGAGTTAAAGCAGTGGGCCAAAATTCCTCCACAGTGATGTGAGAGACTGATCAACAACTACAGGAAGCGTTTGGTTGCAATCATCGCAGCTAAAGGTGACACAACCAGTTATTGAGTATAAGGGGACAATTACTCTTTCACACAGAGTAATTGGTGTTGCATAACTTTGTTAATTAAATAAATAATATAAGTATCATTTTTTGTGTTATTTGTAAACTCAGGTTCCCTTTATCTAATATTAGGTTTTGGTTGAAGATCTAACAACATTCGTTATAGAAAATATGTAAAAATAGAGAAAATCAGAAAGGGGGCAAATACTTTTTCACAGCACTGTAGGATAAGTATGAAGCCCTGGTTAGAGAACTTTCAGCCCCAGAAGCAAAACAACAGGGCTTTTTCTAGGATGAAAGAGTGGGGTATCAGTTTACCTCAGTGCCCTGCACAATAAGGTCCCCCTGGAAACATGTGACCTCAGAGTGTGAATGGGTAAAAACACAGTTTCTCATGTATTGAATAGACAATCCCATGATGCTTCTTCATTCTCTTTTGTATTTATCTAGGACAGATAACCTGTGTAAAAACAGATAACATGTGTAAAAAATAACCCAATTGACCCATTCAGAACACGCAATTGGAATAAAATATATTTAAAAGAACAAAACGTCACAGTGAAAAATAAACACATTTGAAAAGAGAAACTTGCCTCCCAATTCACATTTTGCTGAATATAACCAGTCCAAAGAATAACTGACAGGTGTACAGACGCGTACTTGTTTGATGGAATGTGGGAAAATAGGCCTTTGTGTCCGTGTGAAACAAATAACAGTCACTCTGTTGGAGTGCAGCTACCGGTCCCCTCTCACATTACCCAGTTAAATGTTGAATGAGGGACCCTGGTTGCTAAGTTACCCAGGGACCTGCATCGCACTAGCTGAGGTGTTGAGTGGAAAAATGTAACGATAACATTTCTATTGAGGACACCTTCCCTAGTATCAAGTGTTCAACATTCACTACTGTATAAGTACGATAACTGACAAAATGCTGTATGTCAGAAATACCTTTTTAAAAGATCCCCAAAAGATCCTTATATGTTTACTTAAAACGCTAATCAAGGAAAAGGTCAACATTACAATACCAACAAATTACAGTTAAATTACAGTAAAATCTATTTAAATTTATGACACAAAGAAATCTGTCAAGAGTTCATTGACATGTCGTGCACAGTACTTGTGCAAACCTATTCATGCAAAGTTATAGTACTTCCTATATTTTGTTATTCATTCTATTAGCCTTGATTAAATAGAGCAGAAAGGATCTTACCTGGGTCAGGTGCACTCCTTTTCCTCCACTGCTCTCTGTGCTGCATCCTACAGCGTCACATCCTTCCTCTGTCCCGTCCACACCTCTCCGTCACACCCCCTTCAGCCCTTTTCCCACTATCCCTCTTTCTTTCTCCCCATTCTTCACTCTTCAAAATAGTTCAGACTGCATATCTAAATTCCCTTACACTGTCAATTTCTCTCATGCACACAAACTCTCTGTCAAACCCATATCAAACCCATATCAAACCCATATCTTTGTCAAATTTAAGTTCCCTAACATAATACAGATCACATGACAAGATGTAAAATAACCCCATCCAATTTAAAATCTCTGTACTGTAGGTTTCGCTATAAAGCAAGATGCCACAGTCAACCATCCCATGTCCTTGCAAGGTCATAACTTGTCAAAAGGTAAATAGGCTACATCATGGTGATGCATTATGTTGGAGGTGCTGCACAATCTTAGTAAAAATTGATTTAGAGATCACAGGTGGAACACAATTTCCCTTGCACGTTCTAACCACTAGATGTCGGCAGATAGCAAAGGCAGGATCATTTGAATGACTTGCTACTGCTGTTCTGATATTGATGATATCTGTGAGCCCATATAGATCTGTTTGGGTTGGTTTGCTTTCGTACTGTGGGTGTAATTGAGCAATTTGCATAACTCCCCTTGACTTGAGCAACTTAGCTACATTGTTTATATTGATTTTAAAACAATCAAGCTAATTCAAAACCTGACAGAAGCATTTGGAGTCCCCTTTTTTGAAACCTACCGTATTTTTTTATTGTGTTGCAAATTGGAATGTTTTGGGAAAAACGTTTGCTAACTCCGCTACTAAGGAATGAGAGTGTGTTTTCATGTTAGCTGCTGTAGCTAGCTAGGGTACTTGTGCCACTAACTTTGGCAAACAACCAAAATTAGCCGTGTTTGGTACACCAATAGAGCCCTTGCATACATGCAAAGGTGAATGTGAGAAACCACCCAAAAAGAAGAATATCAACCGCAGCCAGTATGAAACATTTGTTCTCCCGTGCATTGCAGAGTTTTTCGGGACATCCCTCTTCATCTTCACCAATTGGTATCAGTGATCAAAAACCCAACGGATACTGGAAGACTGCAGCCAGCTGTGGCATATGGGGTTGCTCTGTTCATTTGCATAACCATCACAACAGCAGTGAGGTTGGTAGTGACATAAAATGAAATAGTTTTAAAAAAGAAGAGGAAAAAATTATGAAATTGTAATTTCATCTCTATGAGTTGGTCGTTACTTCTGGTATGGAGTAGGCCTACAATAGTATAGAGGAATCCTTTGTTTTACTTGTTCACTCTTGTTTTCTAGTGGAGGCCACTTACTAACGGTCTGCATGAGTGCCGTCAACAGGCAGAGCAAGACACTCATAGCACCTTTCTGCATCCGACTGACTGTCACCATCGGTATTCTGGGAGGGTGAGTGAGTCACTGTCAACATCCTGAGTCTACAATGCTACATAAACAGCAGTCCACATGCAGGATGGTGGAATGTTATTACTGTTCCACAACAAAGTGTGTGACATTTGGAGTGCAGTGTATGAATTGTAGATGTTCACTAAACGTTTTAATATCATTGTTCTTTCAATCGTATACTGAAAAAAATTTAAACGCAACATGCGAAGTGTTGGTCCCATGTTTCATGAGCTGAAATAAAAGATCCCAGAAATGTCCAAACGCACAAAAACGTATTTCTCTCAAATTTTGTGAACAAATTTGATAACATCCCTGTTAGTGAATATTTCTCCTTTGCTAAAATAATCCATCCCCCTGACAGGTGTGGCATATCAAGAAGCTGATTAAACAGCATGATCACTACACCTTGTGCTGGGGACAATTCAAGACCATTCTAAAATGTGCAGTTTTCTAACACAACACAATGCCACAGATGTCTCAAGTATTGAGGGAGCGTGAAATTGGCATGCTGACTGCAAGAATGTCCACCAGAGTTGTTGCCAGAGAATTGAATGTTCATTTCTCTTCCATAAGCCGCCTCCAATGTCGTTTTAGAGAATTTGGCAGTACGTCCAACCGGCCTCACAACCACAGACCACATGTAACCACGCCAGCCCAGGACCTCCACATCTCGTTTCTTCACCTGCGGGATTGTCTGAGACCAGCCACCCGGACAGCTGATAAATCTGTGGATTTTCACATCTGAAGAATTTCTGCACAAACTGTCAGCTCATCTGCGTGCTCGTCGTCCTCATCAGGGTCTTGACCTGACTGCAGTTCGATGTCTTAACCGACTTCAGTGGGCAAATGCTCACCTTTGATGGCCACTGGCTCGCTGGATAATTGTGCTCTTTACTAATGAATACTGGTTTTAACCGGGCAGATGGCAGACGGCGTGTATGGTGTCGTATGGGCGAGCGGTTTGCTGATGTCAACGTTGTGAACAGAGTGGTGGTGGTAGGGTTATGGTATGGGCAGGTATAGGCTACGGACAACGGACACAATTGCATTTTATCGACGGCAATTTGAATAAACAGAGATATCGTGACGAAATTCTGTGGCCCATTGCCAGGCCATTCATCCGCCGCCATCACCTCATGTTTCAGCATAATAATGCACGGCCCCATGTTGTAAGAATCTGTACACAATTCCTGGAAGCTGAAAATGTCCCAGTTCTTACATGGCCTGCATACTCACCCGACATGTCACCCATTGAGCATGTTTGGGGATGCTCTTGATTAACATGTACAACAGCGTCGATCCACAGATTTCCCTCTTGGAAATTGTTGCATGTTACATTTATATTTTTGTTCAGTGTATGTGATTCAGTGTATGTGTATCAGGGTGCTGAATCCAGCCAGAGTCTCTGGGCTGGCTGTGGTGGCTAACTACTGGTCATAACACTGGGCCTGCTGTGGTGGCTAACTACTGGTCATAACACTGGGCCTGCTCTGGTGGCTAACTACTGGTCCTAACACTGGGCCGGCTGTGGTGGCTAACTACTGGTCCTAACACTGGGCCGGCTGAGGTGGCTAACTACTGGTCCTAACACTGGGCCTGCTGTGGTGGCTAACTACTGGTCCTAAGCTGGGCGGCGTGTGGTGGCAAACTACTGGTCCTAACACTGGGCCGGCTGTGGGGTCCTAACTACTGGTCCATAACACTGGCCTGCTGTGGTGGCTAACTACTGCTAACACTGGACGCCGGCTGTGTGGCTAACTTTGGTCCTAACATCTGGGCCGGGTGTGGTGGCTAACTACTGGTTAACACTGGGTCGGCTGTGGTGGCTAACTACTGTATAACTGGCCTGCGTGGGCTACTACTAGCCTAACAGGGCCGGCTGTGGTGGCTAACTACTGGTCCAACACTGGGCCTGTGGTGGCTACTACTCTAACACGGGCCTGCTGTGGTGGCTACTACTCTAACACGGGCCTGCTGTGGTGGCTAACTACTGGTCCATCACTGGGCCTGTTGTGGTGGCTAACTACTGGTCCTAACACTGGGCCTGTGTGGTGGCTAACTACTCTAACACTGGGCCTGCTGTGGTGGCTAACTACTGGTCAAACACGAGCCTGCTGTGGTGGCTAACTACTGGTCCTATCACTGGGCCTGCTGTGTGGCTAACTACTCTAACACTGGCCTGCTGTGGTGGCTAACTACTGGTCCTAACACTGGCCTGCTGTGGTGGCTAACTACTGGTCTAACTGGGCCTGCTTGGGTGCTACTACTGTCTAACACTGGGCCTGCTGTGGTGGCTAACTACTGGTCCTACACTGGGCCTGCTGTGATGGCTACCTACTCTAACACTGGGCCTGCTGTGGTGGCTAACTACTGGTCCTATCACTGGGCCTGCTGTGATGGCTACCTACTCTAACACTGGTCCTGCTGTGGTGGCTAACTACTGGTCCTATCACTGGATCGACTGGGTTGGGCCCATGGTCCGCTGCTGTTCTAGTTGGCCTGGTGCTGAGGTAGGTCTCCCAGTCATGCATCACAGTATCTATCCTTCTCGTCCTCTTTATTATGATCAGCGTTTTAATCCTGTCTTGTGTTTGTTCTGTTGCTAGGCTCCTCCCTCCTGGGGGACCCAAGAATATGACTCATCATGAAGAAGAAACCAGCACTTGTTTGAACTGTGAAACACTGAGGTGTAGTTTATGCACTGATGCGTCTGGGAGTAAACATATTACCTATCAACTTGGATATGATACGTTTTATAAGGGACAATGCTCTCTGACATAAAGGCTGTCAGGAAGATATGACACCCATGTTATATTATAAACTCAGATTAAATAGGTAGGCCTACCATCACATCTTAACACTATGTACTGTAACTAACTATCTCTGTCCATCTGTGACAGTACCAGTTGATCTTTATGTCCTCTGCTAGCTGAGCGCCCACCACTCCAAACCACTGATAAGTCCATTCATTCCTCTGCTTCCTCTTTAGCCTGAGATGCTAACAGCTATTTCCTCTATGAGATCCAGCATTCTCTGTCCGACACTACTTCACGAAGCTCCACACACGTGGTGAAACTTCTCCCTAGACACAGATGGGTCCTCAGACATCAGTGTTTTTGAATGTCACACCGAGTCCTGGAGGCTACCTGCCTGGCCCGTCTGGGCCTGTCTGACTGATTATTACTATCGTTGGTCTGTCAGCATCAATGGGAAATTATATTGTCCCACAGTCGTATCAGACCTTGCATGTTATTGATACGACTGTTAAACTCCACAACCCAGCTGCCCGCCCGCCTCCAACCATGGTGCAATTAAATCTACATGCCTRTCGCTTCTGTTTGTGTGACAGAGAGTAATGGGACCAATAGTTACTGTAACAAAAAATAATGTGATACATCATGCCTTATATTACAAACACATACGACAGCGCCACATATGGGTTATTACCAAATGTGATCTATTTAATTCTAGTCATGTCAGGTTTTCCCCTGCATACTGAAGCGTAGCTAAATAATTAAGAAAATAACATTACTCGTTGAATACCAGAGATGGACAAAAAAGTCATATTCCACATCATATCTTATTATTTTGCATCTCTCGAATATGAGTTCATGAATATGGTAATAGTCTGTTCTCTCCAGTGGGACTATCGTCTTTCAAAGGTGCGGATCCGGTTCTGCCGCTAGATTTGATTAATTCCTCCGATGCCACTCCTCATTTTGTGTACCCCCCTCTTTTAACACTTTCAGGGGTATGATATTAGGGGAACAAACGCAGAAACAAAACGAGCTGGAACCACCAAGAAGGGAACAGATGGCACATAATTGCCTCGTGGAGGAAGCCAGGGAGTCAATTTTTACTGGTCTCAGGGGAGTTGCAGTTGCAWAAAGTGCAGGTGCATTTGTTTTGATCAGATATGGCCTAGAGGAARCATCTGAGAAATATTCATCACACGCACATTAGAGGGAGAACTTAACAAAGCYCGTCATTGGTGAGACCAGGATGCGACCGTGTGCTTTCATTAGGCCAACGAGGTAAACACAGGGAAAGGGAGCCCATGCCTGCCTGCTTGGCACATTCAACTACAACAGATGCAGCAGGAATTAATGCCGCARCAAAGTGTTGGAACYTCAAGATTAAATCATGSAAATATAACACAGTTAATTTTTTGCTTCTTGTCAATGTAATTGTAGAAAATGTATGAAACTGAAAAAGGCTACTTGTTTCCACAATAACTGCCTCGTTACCAATACTTGACATATTGGTAACATTCATCTCACAAAGCAAATATGAAACTTTACAAACATTAAAACAGGTTTATACAGACTAGTTAGCTACTTTTGAAAGGTCAGAAGGTCAGACACAATTTGCTCTATGACCAAATCTATAAAAAAGGCAATTACCATGTGTTTTGTATCCGTTAATACTTTATCATTTACTTGGTAAAAAAGGTTGTGAATCTACAATTTTATGACGGTCTGAGTGGAATGCTGTCAAGTAGGACKCAGCATGGACTCAGAGTGAGCTTTCTGATGAGCAATAGGCCCTCTCCTTTATAATCCCAAACTCTGCTCTGCCTTGCYATATCAAACTAATAAATTACAGCCTGTCTCCCACATAACTCACTGATAAATAAAAAAGGCTCCGCTTTAGTGTGCAGCTGTGACCCAGGGTTACCTAGCAACAGGTCATGCCCAGACGAAATGCACAAGGTGGAGATACACCTCCGAGGATCCGGGGGGAGGGAGGGATGGAGAGATGGATGGAAGGAGGCCTCATCCTCACTCTCTATGACCCTTGACAGATAGAAAACGCACTCAGAGGAAACGGGTTTTGATTGACAGGGATATTTAGAGACGCTGGAGCTCTGATTGTCCCATTCCATGTGTTCTTCAAACCGCCAGCATGTGGCAGATATGAAACTTGCATGTGGTGTGGACTAGTGTATATTTCAGTTGAGGTATGAATAAATTAGGATTTTCACAAACAGATCTTAGCAGCAGAACTCAATGGAATGCAATGACATCAACCTGACAATGTAGGCTACAGTATACAGCTGATGGTAACTCTATCTGACGGAGTCAGAGATTGAGCAGTAGCGCTAGGCCTGTGTATGCCAGAACACTGTTGTASGGAAACGAAAGGCTCTGTGTGCAGTCAGTGTTTTCTCAACAGTCGCCTGTGTCACACACCCTCAAGGGGGCTATGCAGCTGTGTGAGGTTAGCACACGGTCCAGTTAGGCCCACACTCACTGGGAAGACAAACACACATTGTTTTATCTCTAAATGAACTGTGTGGATATATGTTTAGGTGGCATGTTGTGTGTTCTACTGAGAGGACGCAGCAGCAGTGTGTATAATGTAATCATTAGGTAGAGGGTTGAACATATGAAATGTCGTAATACATGTGGGMTTCATCATACATGAAACAACTCTTATACAATGGCCAGGGTTTAGMATCTTGCCTCAAAGGCCACATTGGTAATTGGCTGAATCTGCAGTAGCCTACAGTACAGTAGATCAGGGTAGTTTGTAGGTAAGSCATGGMGYCCAGAGGAGRATATATTCATATAGAWGTGGCTSTGGTGGGGGTTTGTGGAAGGAGGCTCACCTCGCAGTAATGRKCAGGACAGCCATGTTAATGCACAGCTAGTGAACATGACAGACGTCATCCGAGGTTAGTGTTGAGTAAATGGGCATCCATCAKGYATGCWAACAACTCTGATTAAAAATACATAATCTGGAACTGGCCCCCTGATGGCGGAGAACGGTTCCGGGCGTAATTACGGCGGGGAGCGCTTACGATCAAAGGCAGAGTCACACCTGCTTGCCTTTCAAATTCTGTTTCGCTGATTACATTTTCATATTTCATTAACGTCAAATTGATAAATGGGATCTGATGGGGGGATACCTGTTTACCCACAATCACGATCACTATCATGACCCCGTGACCCTCCCTTGCCACATCTCTCTCTCTCTCTCTCTCTCTCTCTCTCGCTCCATCTCATCATCCTATCCCCTCCAGGGGTGTAAGTGTGTGGCACAAAGCAGCGAGAGAAACTTCCCCAGCTTCCACTAACGGCTCTGCATCCAGCGCTCACCCAATTTACACCTCTCTCCCTACCCTGTCGGCGCCACCCACCCAGGTTCCCCTGGCGACAGCACCGTGCCAACAGCCACCTCCCCTCGGAAGGGGCGAGGTGGGAGGGGGTTGAGGCTCCACAGGAAGCTGCAGAAACACACTGGGTCTTGTGAAGCTGGTGTCACGTCAGTGGAGCTAGAACTGCTACACTGCTGAGGATCGCAGTACATGTTTTCAAGGTAAAAACCTGCAAACTCACATTGGCCAATACAGTACCACTGCTCCACCTAAGAGAGAAGGAAATCTGACAGGGCTTTGAAATGATGTCCTCCTACTGTATGTAACACTCTGCCTGTTTAAACATCTTGACAGGATTAAAGCGGAGTTCAACTGCTTTGCAGGGCCAGTTAATTGAAGCGGATGAGCTTTTTAATAAAGCGTGCAGTGTTAGCAGCTGACAAATGGATGGGGCTGACACACAGGGGAAATTGCATTTAATGGCATCAGGTATGTGCTGCTTTGCTGCTACTGGCACTCATCGCTTTACAGCTTCTTTCCTCCCGCCTTTTCATTTACGCTTACCTGAGTCAGTTAAGGTGTTCCCCCTCCTGGGTTTTAATTATGGGTCACGTGGTGCCTAACAGGGGGGAGGAGGAGGGGTAGAGTGAAGCAAGTCTGCTTGTCAGGTGATCTCTTGTGGAAAAAACACAGGATATTCTTTTTAAGTCACATTCATTTTCCATCCATAGATTGTAGCTGCATATCCGTATTGATTCTGAATTCGGGATGTAACAACAATGGGTGCATGGCAGACAACTCCAAACCAAAAAGTCACAGACCGTCAGAGAACAACAATGCAATGTGAATTATTTTGAGTGATGTGTCAGTGGAACATTACAAAGACGCCCTATGGGAATTGTCTATTTGATATCTCACCCAACGGCAGACTGTCCGGTTCTATAGGACATTCCTCATATCAGGGGACAATTAGAGACTTTCATTTTCCCCTAATATCAATCACACAMCTCATGAATAAAAACAATTAGCTCTTCATAATTCATAGAATTGCAATRGCCCTTTGCTCGCCCCGTTTTGTAACCGCTGATGCCTCTTGGGTATATCCTCTCATCACTGTGGCAGGGGCCACCACCACCGAGCCCCACCACCGTAGTCAATGGGCCAAAATGGGGGAGGCAGGGGCAGGGCCTTGTTTCAGAGTTAGAATCAGTCCTCTGGACARGTGTCACTCTTCATTAGAGAGGCGGAGGAGAGTGACGCCCTTGGGTAAGGATGGACCGTAGCGAAGGAGAAGGCCCAGGGGGTGGATGGGATGGAGGAAGGACAGGGAGGGATGAGGATGGGGGAGGTGGGCAGAGTGGCAGCTGTGGAACAATGACAGAATCTGTGTCCGAGGCCCCCCCAGGCCAAACACCAGCTCCCCACTGCTGCGAACTGATCTCTCGCCTCTAGAACAAGACGAAGTAGACAGACAGAGAGAGAGAGAGAGAGAGAGAGAGAGAGAGAGAGAGAGAGAGAGAGAGAGAGAGAGAGAGAGAGAGAGAGAGAGAGAGAGAGATATAGAAACAGAGTGGTCACACCCACTGAATATACCCTGGTTTAGAAAGACCCACACACTGCCATGCTCAATGCAAACTATGAAATGGAATGGAACATACTAAAAGCTGTACATACCACAAATGTTGGAATACACTTAACCGTATGGCATAGGCGGTATTACAAGGAAACAACTTACGCAATGGCATAAACCATATAATCTCTGTCTGGTTCGCTTTAACCTAGAGTCACTCAACTACAGCACAGGCACAGCAACCTGGAGGATGTCAAGCATTAATCTTTCATGACATCCATTAATTTCACCACTTTGATTGACTTATTATTAATTCATTCAGATTTACAATGTTGACTTACATGGCAGTGAAATTATATTTGCTCATAGATTACTGAGTTGGGGACTGGCACGTTTCTACAGTATGATCATTCACTGGCAACAGCAGTGCTTGACTTGGACAGGAGCTCGCCGGCGCTGATTACCGGCACCTGAAACTTTCTCCTGCTTGAGCTCCTGTTCCTCTTATAGAACATTAGCTCAAAAGTATTGTGGAGCTCCTGCACCTAAATATAAACAGNAGAGAGAGAGAGAGAGAGAGAGAGAGAGAGAGAGAGAGAGAGAGAGAGAGAGAGAGAGAGAGAGAGAGAGAAAGGGAGTGAAACAGAAATAGAGTGGTCACACCCGCTGAATATACCCTGGTTTAGAAAGACCCGCACACTGCCATGCTCAATGGAAACTATGAAATGGAATGGAACGTACTGAAAGTTGTACATACCACAAATCATGGAGTACACTTAACCGAATGGCATTACAAGGAATACAACTTACTCAATGGCATAAACCATATAATCTCTGTCTGGTTCGCTTTAACCTAGAGTCATTCAACCACAGCACAGGCGCAGCAACCTGGAGAATGTCAAGCATGAATCTTTCATGACATCCATTCATTTCACCACTTTGATTGACTTATTAATAATTCATTCAGATTTACAATGTTGGCTTACATGACAGTGAAATTATATTTGCTCATAGATTACTGAGTTGGGGACTGGCACGTTTCTACAGTATGATCATTCACTGTTAACAGCAGTGCTTGACTTGGACAGGAGCTCACCGGCGCTGATTATCGGCACCTGAAACTTTCTCCTGCTTGAGCTCCTGTTCCTCTTATAGAACATTAGCTCAAAAGTATTGTGGAGCTCCTGCACCTAAATATAAACAGTACRGGCAKCRAAAATCAGTATTGGCACCTGTTTCAGTCCAAGCCAAGCACTGGTAAACAGTTCCRATCCATTCYTCAAATTATCATTTCATGTGATTCTTATCCATCATAAACAATCYCATCATACACATAKTCATCAGTATAGATCAATTATATTCTYGATAAATCATATTCTAGYTCAATCATGAACTTATCKKGATTKATWTGAGAYGGTCCCGAATGTCACCAGTAGCACATGGAATTGCCTCGTCTCAGCACAGACAACAGTGGATGTGACAAGTGGATCCAACAGAAACCACTGGCTCATGCCACACGTACGGGGCCCACCKTCGCCTTATTAGCCAGGTCAGACATAATCACTGATAGGCAAGGCAAGGCCAGTTAATTATGGGTGGCAGCTGGCAGTGAGGCCTTCCTTTAGGGGTTGGGTYATGTCCATGTGTGAACCCCCAATGAAGAATAAACTGAACCTTTTGTTTGGGGTGCAGCATGTGGCGGCCCCCTAATGTTAAAAGAGAGTGGAAATGTGGACAGAACTCAAGATTAATAAGGGGGAATGGGGCATTAAATTAGTGTAATGTAACTGTGTGTGTCTATGTGTGTGTGTGCGTGTGTGCGTGCGTGTGCGTGTGTGTGTGTCTGTGTGTACGTGTGTGTGTGTGTGCTCACTTGTGAATGTGTGTATGGGTCTCTCATCCAGAATCACCAGAATTATTATTTTTTATTTATTTAATAAACACACAGTGCTCCATACATCATATAGCGGTTGCTGTTTCTGAACATCAACACACAGCAGCTACAACCCACCATTCACCAGCATGGCAATAGGATTAGATGTAATAAAAGTTGGATAGCGGCGCAGGAACGTTTTTTGGTGGCACAGTAGGATACAGTAGATTCCATCTCTCCTTTTGAGGCAAATGAAGAAAACAGATCTGAACAAAGTGTGCTGATGTTGTATCCTGAACAGCCTGTAAATCTCCTGTCCCAAATGAGTGCAATATAGTGGTGCCGACCTGGGACTGACGCGTCGCTGGAGAAGAGACAGGCTCGTGAAGTTAGTTGATGGAAGGGGGGAGAGAGGCAGGGGGCGATGGGGACGGAACGAGATGTTTGTGATATACTACGTTACTATTTTATATGCACATCCAGATGGTGTGGAGTTATGAATAGGTGGGATGCACATTAGTTATATATTCGACTTCGTGTGTGTGTTGGGGGAGGGGGGGTACCGTTTGTATGTGTGTGTGTGTGTGTGTGTGTGTGTACACCCCCTTAAGCAGTGGTGCACACACACACACAAGTCTCCTATGGCCATCGCCAGTATAGCCAGTGCCTGACATATGCACGGTCTTCCCAGCTCAGCACGGCCCATCTGATACACCCCTCTGGTTTATTGATCCTCTACATTGCGGGAGAACGAGATGCAGACAGCATCCTCCCGGCTGAGCCAGACCAGCCATAATCATGATATAATGTCCTGCTTCTCTGCTCAATAGCTGATCTCTGTATCATGGTATAAATCTGATGCTAACCTCATGATTGTCTTTATTGTGTGACTGTTTTCATATCATGTTGTATTGACGCTGTCCACAGCCCGCGGATATTCAATARATAAAGGCTTTATGTCCTTTTTGGCACATTTACGCTGGTGATGTGGACTAGAAGGAATGGTCAGTAGTCATTGTTCTCAATATGTTATGTGTTACACTGACACACGCACATTCTTATTACACGATCGCTCATTCTGTTCTTTACCATACAGCAATGTTCTCTGTTCTTCAGAACCAGGACCTTGGACAGCACCCTGCCTGTTCTCATTCAAGAGCCCCCTCAGTCAGCCATGACTTTGACTGCCCACATTGTCCCTGCCTCAGTGTGTGTGTGCGTGTTTGTGTGTGTGTGTGTGTGTGTGCATGCACATTCGTGTGTGTGTGTGTGTGTGTGTCTTGGAGTGTTTGTGTGGGCTCCTTGCACGTTCCCTCTCTCTCCCCCCATAACCCTCGTAGCCATGGCAACTATAACGATCGATCCAATGCCATCTGATGCCAAACCTTTCAAATTTAAAAGGTAAATAATTGTAGATGTTGGTGACTGATGTGCAATGTCTCCCTATAAATATAAATGGCAGAGAAATAAGAGATAGTGGTAGCTGAAAGAAGTGCTGTTAGTTGAGTAGAATCCTTGTTCTACATCTTAGGTCAGTCACCTCCGAAGTGACATTGATTTCCATTGTTGACAATTGAAGAAAATAACCAGGCAGTACCACAACACGGGCGATAATGGATAAATCTGAACTGGATGAACATAACCAGCGAGACAAAACATGGCTATGGATAAATGAACTGGAGAAATAACCAACTAGCATCCCTGTCCAAACATGTTTCATTGGAGAGCGAGAGCTCACAACTCCCTGGACTGTCAGAGACAAAAGCACTATTCATGGCCACACCGCTCACACCACCACACACATCCACCCACACCAACACACACACACACACACACACAACACCACACACCACCCACACACCACAACACCCACACACACACACACACACACACACACACACACACACCACACACACACACACACACACACACACACACACCACACACACACACACACACAACCACACACACACACCATACAGATTCTCAGTCACAGGCCTGGGGGATTGGGCCTGAGAAGGATATGTCACTTCTACTTTAGTCAAGCAGACAGAACTTGCATACTCTTCCTAGTCTGTGTTCAAGATTCAGGCTGCGAATTTTAACATGTTTCTGTATTTCAACTAAGAAGTTTGGTTCTCTTGTTTTTGCAATGAGTTACAATAACACGGTTTATGTATTTGTTTTCTGCGGGACTTGATGACACACACAACACACACACAAGAAAGAAAGTGGAAAAGGAGTGGACAGAAAGAGGAAGGAGAGAAAGAAAGGATGAATGGAGAGAAAGATTATTAGAGGAAAACAGATGGCTCCCAATCACAGTGGTCCTTAGGGACATAGAGGAACAACTCTCCACACCTCAGGCTTACGAGCTGGGTGGGGTACTTAAACATTGTGTGTGTGTGTGTGTGGTGTGTGTTGTGTGTGTGTGGTGTGTGTGGTGTGGTGTGTGTGTGGTGTGTGTGTGTGTGTGTGTGTGTGTGTGTGTGTGTGTGTGTTGTGTGTGTGTGTGTGTGTGTGTGTGTGTGTGTGTGGTGTGTAAACTACTTTCGAAGCAATAGAAGGGTTTGTAAAACGGTATACTCCGTTTTGTAATAACTACTATGGTTGTCATATACTCACGAGGTTTCTAAATACTACTATGGTTGTCATATATCAAGGGTTTGTAATAACTACTAAGGTTTGTCATATACTCACAGAGGTTTGTAATAACTATATGTTGTCATATACTCAAGAGGTTTGTAATAACTACTATGTTGTCATATCTCACAGAGGTTTGTCATTTGACGTTATTCGGCATAAATATAATTAAATACGTAGTTCACCTCTCTTAACAAAAACTCACAATTTGGAAATGCTGCTTTTGACATCATGACTCCTCAGGCTGGCTGTGCTAATGGGTAACAGCTTATAAAATGACTTTCAAGATACACTCAGACACATCACACTTTCACACACAGATAGATGGTGTGCATGTGCACCACGAACACACACACACACACACACACACACGTGCACACCCACACACACAGTCACACACCACACACACACACAACACACACACACACACACACCACTCACACACAGATGACAGGCAGCGAGTGGAAATGAAGGATTTGGAGTTCAATCCCGTTACATTATGCAGCAGATGGCGTCCAGCGCCAACCCGGCCAGGCCTCTCCCAGGGGTACACCCAGGAGAGAAGGAGGATATGGGGAGGAGAGGTGGTGGGGGCGGTGGGGGGTTATGTGAGAGAGGGGTGAGGGACAAAGCTGCTCTCCTCTCTCTTTAATGCACCATCATTTATTTTTCTCTCTCTGTGCTTCGTCTCTGTTCTCTGGTTAGCGTGTATGGGACAGTGCACCCAGGCATTTTGTCCCTGGCTCCAGCTCAGGCATACACACCCACTGCAACGACCACCACAGTCCTCTCCTC
Source organism: Salvelinus sp. IW2-2015 (assembly GCF_002910315.2). Lineage (NCBI taxonomy): Eukaryota > Metazoa > Chordata > Actinopteri > Salmoniformes > Salmonidae > Salvelinus > Salvelinus sp. IW2-2015. The sequence goes on along the minus strand of NC_036867.1, from coordinate 37,273,933 downwards.
TGCTATGTTCTGTCCTCCACCTCTCTTGCCTCTGCACTCCACCCCCCCCCCCCCCCCCCCCCCGTCCCGTCTCCAGCCCAGCTGGTCTGCACCTGAGCTCAGCCACGAAGGCTCCGACCCTGACTGACCTGGCTTTGAGAGGAGGACATGGGGGCGAAGGAGGTGAAGAACTGGAAAATGAGCGAGAGGAGAAGGAGAGAGAAGAGGAGAGGGAAGGAGAGACAGAGTGCAAGAGAAAGAAGAAGAGAGAAAGGAAAGAGAAAGAGGAGAGGGAGAGGGGGAAAGAGGGAGAGAGGGAGAGAGAGAGCATGATAGAGGGAGTGAGGCCATTGTAATCATGACACTGTAATGGCTAATGGTTTTCACATTACGTTGTTATATTTATGGTCATTCCCGCCTGGCGGTTGATTAGCTCAGTGTTGCTTATTATTGGGCTCGTCATTCAACACACACACACACACACAGCGGCCTGTATGCCCCCGGATCTTTGCCCAAGGCACTTTTTGTTTTGTATTTTTGAATTAATTGAGCTGGCGCTCAAGTGTTGGMCCAGATGTCACTGTGACCTGTGGGGATTATTAGAAATCTGTTTCCCAGATCATTTATGTYGACCAGTTCAAGGAACGCTCAGATCTGGACACATCTTTGACTGTGGCACTCAAAAACTTTCAGAAAAAACAGAGAAAAAACGGATTGCTAATGTGGAGAATCATGGTCTTCTTCCAAAAATGAACTTAATCTACACACCCCGAATATCACCATGTGGTACATTCTGTCTGGTCTCCAATGACCATCATGGATGCCCAGGGGTCACTTGGGGCCCTGCTATCTTCCTGGTTGTGCCAAAAGCACTGTGCACCTTGGCAGGACTCAGAGCCTAATGAACTCATCAGCCAGCTGGAGGGGCTTGGATGGGCTTGGAGGGGGAAGGTTTAGAGAGGAGCACAGGAGGGACTTGGAAAAGGGAAGGTTTAAAGAGTAGCACAGGAGGGACTTGGAAGGGGGAAGGTTTAAAGAGTAGCACAGGAGGGACTTGGAAAGGGAAGGTTTAAAGAGTAAGCACAGGAGGGACTTGGAAAGGGAAGGTTTAAAAGAGTAGCACAGGAGGGACTTGGAAGGGGAAGGTTTAGAGAGAGCACATGGGAAGGCTAGGTGCTGTGTGCCACAACCACAAGAGATGACAGGCCAAGAACGAGGGATGGAGATGGAGGGATGGAATGGAATGGAAAAGAAGAAGGCACATTGGAGAAGGGAAAGTTGGGAAGATGGGAGGAAAGGATGGATGGAGATGGAGGGAGCACATGTGTCTACTGCAGATGTAAGAGAGAGAGGTGGAAAAAGGAGAGAGGAATTATACAAAAAGAACCAGAGAAAGAGCAAGAAAGAGAGAGAGAGAGAGAGAGAGAGAGGGAGGGAGGGAGGAAGGGAGGGAGGGAGAGAGAGAGGGTAGAATGGAGAATGAGGAGACTAGTTAAGAGGAAGAGAGGAGAAGAAGATGTAAACACGGGCTCTGGCTTTCTGAGAAATCTGACAAGAAGTATTGAAAATATTGAAAGTATTGAAAATTGTAAGCGGGGAACCATGCTGGGCCATTTGGTGACTAGTGGTGTTTTCTCAAGTCTACTCTTATGTAATCATGCCTAGTTACGAAAGTTGAAAACAGCCCATCTCTTCTCTTTAGTTTATCCAACAGGTTATACACACATATTCAACATAAAAACACTCAGTCTTTTCCTTGTCAGTCTTTAATTCTCTAATAAAACTTAAATCTCTTGTATTTCCCCTGTGTACGAATCTGTGCATACAATGCCTTCAGAAAGTATTCATACCCCTTGAATAATTCCACATTTTGTTGTGTTACAGCCTGAATTCAAAATGGATTAAATATATATTTTTCTCACTCATCTACACACAATACCCCATAATGACAAAGTGAAAACATGTTTTTAGAATTCTTTGCAAATATATTGATAATGAAATACAGAAATATCTCATTTACACAAGTATTCACACCCCTGAGTCAATACTTTGTAGAAGCACCTTTGCCGGCGATTACAGCTGTGACTCTTTCTGGGTAAGTCTCTAAGAGCTTTGCACACCTGGATGTACAATATTTTGCTCATTATAAAAAATTTAACTCTGTCAATTTGATTGTTGGTCATTGCTAGACAGCCATTTTCAAGTCTTGTCCTAGATTGTAACTGTAACTCGGCCACTCAGGAACATTCAATGTCGTCCTGATAAGCAACTCCAGTGTAGATTTGGCCTTGTGTTTTAGGTTATTGTCCTGCTGAAAGGTGAATTTGTCTCCCAGTGTCTGCTGGAAAGCAGACTGAAAAAGGTTTTCCTCTAGGATTTTGCCTGTGCTTACAGCTGTATTCCGTTTATTTTAATCCAAAAAATCGACCTAGTCCTTGCCAATGACAAGCATACCCGTAACATGATGCAGCCACCACCATGCTTGAAAATATGAAGAGTTTTTGCAAAAAGTGAATTGCTTTGCCAATTATTTTGCAGTATTACTTTAGTGCCTTGTTGCAAAGGAGGCATGCTTTGGAATATTTTTATTCTGTACAGACTTCCTTCTTTTCACTCTGTCATTTAGATTAGTATTGTGGAGTAACTACAATGTTGTTGATCCATCCTCAGTTTTCTCCTAACACAACCATTAAACTCTGTAACTATTTTAAAATCGCCATTGGCCTTACGGTGAAATCCCTGAGCAGTTTCCTTCCTTTCCGGCAACTGATTTAGGAAGGACGCCTGTATCATTGTAGTGACAGGGTGTATTGACACACCATCCATAGCATAATTAATAACTTCACCATGCTCAAAGAGATATTCAGTGTCTGTTTTTTTTGTTTTTTTTACATGTCTACCAATCAGTGCCCTTCTTTGCAAGGCATTGAAAAACCTCACTGGTCTTTGTGGTTGAATATGTGCTTGAAGTTCACTACTCGACTGAGGGACCTTACAGACAATTGTATGTGTGGGGTACAGAGATGAGATAGTCATTAAAAAATCATGTTTTAAACACTATCATTGAACACGGAATAAGTCCATGCAACTTATTATGCGATTTGTAAAGAACATTTTTAACTCCTGAACTTAACTAAGCTTGCCGTAACAAAGGAGTTGAATACTTATGGACTCAAAACATTTCAGCTTTTAATGTTTTATTAATTTCTAACATTTTCCACAAAAAAATACCACTTTGATATTATGGGGTATTGTGTGTGACACAAAATCTCATCCCAATTTAAATTCAGGCTGTAACAGAACAAAATGTGGAAAATGTAAAGGGGTGTGAATACTGTCTGAAGACACTGTATGTGTGTATATGCGTGTGTGTATCCATGAGAAGACCTTTGTGTCCATATGTGTCTCCATGCCTCTGTACGGCACGCCGGCGTCCTGCTGGGAACACCAGATGGTGCAGAGGTCTGCCGTGGCGATGGCCACATTCTCACATGGGAGCCCTGGCTCCGGCTCCCACACCTCCTGCTTCACAACAAGTTCGGACCAGAACCCCCCCCCCCCCACCCCAACAGACTCCCCCCACGCCAGAGTCCACCCCCGACGCTACACAGCTACGCTAGACAGCACAAGAGCATGACACACAGCAACACAAGGACAGCTCCTTAATGGGCTCACTGTGCCAACCGTTCCTCCGTTCCCATCTGACGCGTGTGCTTTGGTGTTTGTGTGGGTAGATGCAAATATAGTGCTGTTAAGTTATTCCCTGGAAATGATGGAGATTATACCTTCTCTTTTCAATCCACCTTGGAGGTCCTTGTTGGGAGCACACAAAATATTTGTGATTATGAGTATAGTTTTGCCTATTTGCAATAAAAAGGGAAAATCCACTCAAAAACGATATTTTGGTATTGTTTTGCATCATTTTTGTGTTTGGCCTGCGACACTTTGCTTCTTGAAAGTTCAATATCTTCGAAAACTTGACGCTGACATGCAAAACATTTAGGGACTGTATCAGCAGTGGACTAATTAAAAAAACATCAAAAGATTTTACCTTTAACATGTGACAATCAACAAAATAAACTGAAAGTTGAGAAAGAAAACAGCTTCTGTCTAGACAGGTCTTGAAGTTGAGTGACCCACTGACCGATGGCCAACTGGCCAAGACAGACTGGACTGAGCTGAGGGTGGTCACAAACGTCCTCTGTCACTATCTGCAGAGAGAGTCCTCCCAAACAGCCCCCTGTGGCACCACATCTCCTGAGACAACACAACACCATAAACCTCCTGACAAAGTACTAATCCCTCCCATTTCACCGCTGCTCCGTCTCACTGGGCCCAGGAACATCGCGGGAAGGGTCTGTGTGAGTAGTGAGTGTGAGTGGAGTGTGGGTGTGTGTGTGCTGTGTGGTGTGTGAGTGTGTGTGTGGTGTGTGTGTGTGTGTGTGTGGTGTGTGTGTGTGTGTTGTGTGTTTGTGTGTGTGTGTGTGTGTGTGTGTGTGTGTGTTGTGTGTGTGTGTGTGTGTGTGGGTTGGTGTGTGTGTGTGTGTGTGTGTGTGCGTGTGTGTGTGTTTCCGACAGGTCTGGACAGCGAGAATGGGTGTCAGAAGAGATTGAGAGATGGCTGAGAGAATGGGGCTTATTCAAGAGGTACATTTCTATCGTCACAGAATGTTCCAATAGAAATGTACAGTACTGTGTTACAACAGACATCACCTTTCTACATTACAGTATATTACCTTTGTACATTACAGTATATTACCTTTCTTTCTGCAATGTTCTAATAGTTGAAGAATACATCACTGAAGATTATTTTGGGAATAAACCAGTCACCTTCCCAAGTCAGTACATCATCTGTGCATAAATTGCCACATCCTTGGAGCAGCCTGTATCTGTGGCTTGGACAAGGATCTGGGGGGTTCGAGGGGCCCGGGGATCACAGACCGCCACACTGGTCTTTGGAGCAATGACAGCGGCTCGCTGCACTGCTGCTGTCAGACTGCTTCTGTCCCCTGCCCCCTGACATGTCTCCTATACCCCCCCGACTGCTCTCCATATATACCCTGCCACTCTCTCTGTGCCACATCTCCTGTCTATCATCTCCTCCACACACACACAGTCACACATACACATATGTACACAGACACATACACTATACCGGCCCCTTGGCCTTTTACATAGATCTGTTCCTCCTGGCACTGTAGCGAAATGCCCGTGTGTGTGTGTGTGGGGGGGTTGGGGGCTCCGGGCCACAGCGAGTCAGCCGTGGTCCCCTCATCCTTTTAATCACCTCGTTAGGCGCAGTCAGTCACAACACTCTCTGGTCACCGGCTCTCTTCAGGACCCCTGGCCTCCTGACCCAGTCCTGGTGGTACCACTGGAGGAGAGG
>NC_036867.1:37222250-37263853 GCF_002910315.2 Salvelinus sp. IW2-2015 | reverse complement strand
AAAGAAGAGAAGAGTATTCTAGTTAATCATGATTGTGAATCAAGCGAATCCGCACATCGCTGTGTAAGAGACAGTCACACGAGTACAGGTGATCGACTGTATATTACACTGTGTCTGTTGTATCAGACGAACAAAGATCCCAACAAGACATCCTGTTGAGTCCAACGTCAGCTGAATAACTGTTATCGTGTTGTATCAGCCCTCCATCCTGTTTGACGTCCACTCACTGATAACTGTTACTGTGTATCAGCCCTCCATCCTGTTTGACGTCCACTCACTGATAACTGTTATCTGTTGTATCAGCCCCTCCATCCTGTTTGACGTCCACTCACTGATAACTGTTATCTGTTGTATCAGCCCCTCCATCCTGTTTGACGTCCACTCACTGATAACTGTTATCTGTTGTATCAGCCCCTCCATCCTGTTTGACGTCCACTCACTGATGTCACTGATAACTGTTATCTGTTGTATCAGCCCCTCCATCCTGTTTGACGTCCACTCACTGATAACTGTTATCTGTTGTATCAGCTCCTCCATCCTTCTGATCCCATTGACACAAGAGATGATGTGAGGTCATCTTCACTGTGACAGTGTATTGATCACTTCTATAGTGGGACTTCACTTGTGTTGATTTTGTAGGTGGTCAACGTTGTTTTTTTTCTGGCAGGCAGTCATCCTCTTATAACATTGATTGTTTGACAACTGTGTTTGACTATTGATAGTTTTCTTTTCTATAATAATCATGTCAAAATACATTTAACCAAAAACAGAAGAGAAAGAGAAGGATACGCTGTAGATCTAGTATGTTATTATGCTGCGGTCTGATGTTGAAGGGAAACTGTAGACCGTTCCATCTGCTGACAACAGAGGGGCGATGTTAGAATCTGGTTTCTATGTCTATGATTGGAATAGAGGTGGCCCTGTCTTTTATAGTAGAAGAATCTAATGGTCAGAAATCGGACTTGAGTTGTCGAAATAAAAACCTAGTTGGAAATATGGACCACATAGCAACAAATCAGCAAAATGCAGTGTATTTCTTTGATTTTATTCATTAATGTTAGACTTCTAATGAAGAACCTCTTGCTCTGAACGTCACGTTTTCTTAACATGTTTCAACCTCAATGTATTATAATTATTTAAGGTCTAATAGCCTAATAAGTAGTTTCAGTCTCGAAGTGAAATAAATGGCCTAATAAATCACCTTTTATAATGTGAACCAATCTTACTGGTTGTTTCAATAAAATAGTTATTTTTTCGTTGATTTGCTTATATATTCATTTAATTAAAAATATGCAGATTTTCATGTTTTATTGTATAGTTCAGAATTTGAATTAATCTGGAAAAAATCTAAATGTTTAAAGTCCTAATTATCCATTATCGTACTCATCTCTGGTTCCTCTTTGCACACTAACCCCAGAGGGACGACTGGAGGGCTGAGGGGCGTGAGTAGAGAGAGGGAGGTGAGAGGGAGMGGGCGGTGTTAGACAATACCATTCCTCAAATATATTCCATCCCTCCGTTTCTCAAGTAAGCCTTTATTAGTTGGGATGGTTTGGATCTTATCTCTCATAGAAGCCGCGTGCTGGACCCGAGAACGTTCGGAAAACACAGAAGTGGAAAGGACGGGATTATCTTTCGGCTTATCTTTCGGCACGCGGTGCACGGGGGCCTTTCTTATCACGGTCATCTCCATCAACAAGAACGGACAAACATCTGCACTTTCAGCGAGATCTTATCGACACAACAATCTATTGTTTCCCAGCTGGGTGTTCACAAGGCACAATATTTTTTTTATCTTCAGAAATATTTATCACATAATCGTTAAGTATACTATCATCTAGATGATAGTATAGATTCTATACTATCATCTTCCCAACGAAGTGATATACCTCAACTTGAAATTAGATGGTTCTGAGATAAACAACATTTTATGGTTGATTCGACTGTTCAAAATCTCCAAAAGTAAACAGCAATTCATTTTATAAGGCTGTCAACAGTAGGCTATAATTCCTGTAATGAATTGGACTAAATAAGATGGTTTGTGAAAAAAACCAAAGGGAAGCACAGAGTTAATTTGGAGTTGGAGTTTACTCCAACAGCTATCAAGAATCATCAGACAGTTGTGTCTCTCAACTGTTTGTRAAGGTAAGTGTCCAATTAACGAGTAGGCCTAAGAAAAATGACAAATAAAAAAATACATATGAGGTATTGACCGTTTCTTTATTAGGTCTGTATTACATATTTACAACAAAGTACACAACTCGTATTTTTCCCTTGCATTGTTGAAACAACAACATTTTGTGTGGCCGGATTCAATGTCCAGCAGATGTCAACAATTTTAGCCTGTTTTCGTTGTTGTTCCGTGCTGTCAAGTCATACTGCTCGAGCCAAMCAGATGTGTTCGTCTCACTGTGACAGATGGACGACTTTGAATATGGAATATGTTAATTTTAATAGCATGGTTTCTCTCAATATTTACCATAATTTGCTTTAATATTCTGAAAAATGCAATGTTTGCTGCAAAACAAATCATAAGAACTGACACCTAAGTGAAAAGAAAATGGCCTAGATTTAATATTTAATGCTCTATAACAAAAATCATTGAAGAATAAATTATGCATTGGGGAAAATAGAAGTACAAAAACCTATTATAATTTACAGTATTCCCATCACTGTCTGTTGCTTTTGCAATTTCCATTAAGACTACCACATTTCTAAGTATTCGGCACTTGATCTAAAATTATTTATTTTATGATTATGGTCTGRCTATCATCTACCCCCTGTGACAGGTCATAACAAGACAGCCATGCAAAAACTACTCCCAATCACAATATTGAACCCCAATGGTAACGAAAAAGTATTATTGTGTTCACAACATTATACTAAATTAATTAATAATATCTCTCTCTCCAGCTCTTTTTGGATACGAACTGAAAAACATATGAAAAGACTGAAAATGATGCTGAGTCCAGACCAAGCTGATTCCGACCTCGGATGGGGACAATCCGACGCAGAGTCGGTGCTCAACGACCTCAAGGTCGGGTGCCTGTCCGACGAACCAATGGAGGGGGAGGGGAAGACGAGGTCGCTGGCCCAACCGAKCCTCAGRAGGGAGGAGAAGAGACGGAGGAGACGTGCGACGGCCAAGTACCGCTCGGCCCACGCCACGCGCGAGAGGATCCGCGTGGAAGCGTTCAATGTGGCCTTCGCTGAACTGAGAAAGTTGCTGCCAACCCTTCCCCCTGACAAGAAACTCTCCAAGATCGAGATCCTRAGACTTGCAATATGCTATATCTCCTATCTCAATCACGTTCTGGATGTCTAGTTGAAATTAGTGAGATACATTTTCAAATGGGAGAATTGGACAAGGAGAATGGAGGGACCAGAAAGAAATATGGGTGACATGTCACTGGTGAAATCGGGGATACATGAAAGTTGCCAGAAAGTACAAAAAAATGGGGGAGAGAAGGAGTCTGCATCCTACAGCCTACTTATCCATGATTTTGAAGAAAATGCCTGTTTGGTATTGCGTTTTGGTGAGGCTGGGTAACCCAGATGAACGAAGGAATGGATGTAAACGAAATGATATAGCTGCTTTATAGACATAGCATAGTTGATGTTTCCATAAAGGAGAACAAGTTCAAATGCATTAATGCATTAGTGCCACTTATGACGCGTACAATTGTGACCTTCATCATTGTTATTTAAGTTTATGGAATTATTTATTTAAATGTGTTAATATTGAAGGTTCTGTTATTTATTTATGTTTATAATAGACTAACGTATTTTATGTAAATGTCCATTGTTTGTATCATTGTATACATGTATATTTTAGGCTGTGATGTTGAACTTCGAAAATGAAGTTGTTGCTCTTCAAATGGCACTTTCTGTTTTTGTATTATACGTAGTTTTTTTATTGAGTTAGTACGTTACGTGTAATGTACTTTTATTCACGTCATGTCTATTGTCTATCAGGCAACGATAAGCACTTAATCATGTTGGGTTAAGTAAACTCATAAAACGTCAAACTTCGTTCAGTTCCCTTCAGTGTAAAGGGGAAGGAAGTTAATCAAAACTTAACAATAKACTGAAAACGAATTAGCCTACTAAAGAAAAACATCCACACAATTTTAATTCGACTAACCGGATATATAAAGCAAAAATATAATTGAATGACATCGTTTGTGTTGATATCACTTTACAATTCAGAGGCAAACCTCTTTTGCTGTGACCAAAAATCATTTCAAAATAGTCTGATTTCTATTAAATGTTTTTATTTCCTTAAAAGCTAGAGGTGTTTATTTATATATCTGTCTCTGCTTTGTATCTCAAAAAACACAATAAGTAATTTTATAGCGAAGAAAAACATATCTTCTATCCAAAGATTTTTTGTCTCTTCAGGGTTGTGTACTTGTTGCTTTATGCAGATATTTTGTAGTAGAGTTATTGTGACAGCTGYTTTTTAATGAACGCATTTTTTATATTTTCCGGTGGTGTTTTTTGATTAAAAAAGGGAAAGAAATACATGGTATTGAGGKTTTTCTGTTTTAATTGTAATTTWATTGAGACTAAAACTGGGAATAATTACTTGGGAATCTCCTTTCCAAAAATAGTCACACAATGTTGAAATTAGTCTGCCAGTCGCTCAGGGGGGAAAATCCCTTGCATAATGATTGGAGTAATATGAATGAAATGGACAGTGCAATGGCCTTGATAAAAAATGATTTCAATATTTAAACAGCAGCTGTCGTCCTGGAGGAAAAGCACGACGGTAGCCTAGCCTATTACACTTCCGAAATGGCCTTGATTGACAGGCCTCTATATCTTTCATTTCCCCCCCAAATTCGAATGATAGGCATATACAGTATTATTAAATGACGTCAGTGTGAGCCTATATCCCGCTGATTTGAAATTGTTTACACACACACGATTTAGGCACTGGTCAAGCAAGCAATGAGAGTATATAGCCTATATGTGATTTTTTCTCTCCTGTGCATGTATTCTGTGCTGCTCCTCGCTAGCTCCTGGCTGAAAGGCGCTCTCCCCAGAGAGGGGGCAGGTGTTACTCCAGACGAGCCAAGACAACCAAATTACTGGCCGTCTGGCACCTCCCGTGGGAAAGAGAGAGGGAGAGGGGATGGAGGAGAGATGGAAATTTATGAGTGAGCAAGCACATCCATGTAATATTGCCAAATATGAGCAAAGATCCAAATCTTTGTATTTATTTCTGATGTATTGACATCAATTCTGCTAAGGCTTGTGGTCTAATAATGTAGGCCAACGCATTAGTTTAAGCTAGCGCAATTACATGATTTAGGTTAGATCAGGCGCAACATTTGCACATGGTGTTTTTGCGCTTAAATCGAATAATATGTAATAAACAAACGAATAAATGAATATACAAAAGTAAATAAATATCTGTGATATGAACATTAAATATGTATGTCAACAAACCCTAGGCGATTTGTACGAGAAGAATTCGTTGAGGTGAGCGGGGGATCTCTTTGGTCAATATTATTAACAGTGATGGGGGGAAAACGAATGGAGAATTTTGTGCAAATCAATGGGCACCTTACATAATTTTGATGCTATATGATTTACTTGCATTAGGAACACCTTTAAGATTAGAGATGTTTTCTGCCTTCAGAAGATGATTCATCCACAATAAACTAAAGCAGAGAAATGACATGTAGGCCTAGCCCTTATTCATTACCCCAATTCTATTACATTACATTGAACCAACCACTGGACGTCCTCTTCAGCCTTGTAAGGAACATGTCCAGACGCTCAGACGCTTCCCAAATGCTCTGTCTTAACGCGAATACCACTGGCACGCTGCACAGTTTCAGAAACATTTGGAACAAAACTTTTATATAAGCGAGAAATCATTTTCAATTACAAAATATACACTTACTGTATGCAGTTTAGGAAAGTTGCACCCGGCTGTATTTTCAAGAACACCGCCTCCAACCTAGACCACACTTCCTCCCCTCCAATTTCTGCTTCAAATGTCTGCAATGGAGCATAAATGGGGCGGACGTTTCCTACCTTGGCTGGGGGCTGTGCAACTTTGTAAACTGCGTATTTGAAATATTCTTTCTCCCTGATGTGAAAGTGATGTATTGCAAGCGAGGATTATTACTGTTACTAAACGTTAAAACAGAGCGTTGGGATTGGAGTTCATTGATCCAGCTGTGGTCCATACATTCTATTGAGAACTCATGGGTACACCCCCTTTGATTGGGTCATGTTCTGATTTATTGTTCACATTTATTGCATATTTTCCAATACATATGAAGTTTGCATAAGCATTTTCCTGTGAGATGGTAAGAACCTTATCCTTTCTCCTCTCACTTGTGCTAACACTTCCTGGTTACCTTTGTACCATGTGACCAGTGACCCCATAATAGTGGGGTCACTTGTGTACAAAACAAGTTTTTAAAAAACATCCCTGTACAGACAACATATACACAACACATGAAATGAGCACATAAGAAGGCCAAAATGGCTCCTACACCACCATGGCAGACTCATTTATAACCTGCATAGGCTCATTCATGAATGGTTGGAGGCATCTCCAAATTGGTTTAGAGCAGGTGTGTCACGTGTACCGATGACCCATAAACCCTATGATCTCTCTCTCAGGGCATCTATGGAACCAAGGGAAAAGTCGAAGGGAAGATCTCAATTCCATACCTCCTCTCTCATCTCCTTCTGGAAGACCTTCTCCTCCAATGGGTTTTGAGAAGGAGACGAGGAAAGAGGAGAAAGGATGCCAGGAGTATGCAATTGAAATCTTCCCAAAGGCTCTTTACATGGGCAACGTGACGTAAAGCACCACGCTGTATACTGGGATCGTGGACCTTTTGAGACACAGAAATAAAACAGCTTGCTTGGTCCCTTCCCATCATGCCTCACTTCCTCCTCCAACGTCTCCTCCCCCTCCTCATCCTCCTCCTTCTCCTCTTCTTCTTCTTCCTCCTCCTCATCCACGTCCTTGTCACTATCCTCAGGTGGCTGCTGTAATAAGGGGTGGTGGGGCCTTGCTTCGTATCTCTTTATCTGGGGAGAAGTGAGGGAAATGGGTTTTTGTCATGTCAAGGTCTCTCCTAGTCTTGTCATCAGAAAGGCTCTATACATGCAGAAAGATGTCCTTCGAATACAGTATGTCTGTCTGTCAGTCAGTCAAAGCTTCTTATACATTGGCCCTTTATCATTTCTCTAATTGCTTTCTCCTGCATTTGACCTCATATAAACCAGGCTTCCTTGGAATTACTAACTCAATTGCTGGTAGACTATTAAACAGTTACTTGAATGAATCCCTCTGGTTGTTTATTTAGCAACATTAACATTCTCCAAATGGGATTTAATTCAACAGACTGTGTTCAATTTGGCATGGCCCTGTACAATGGAGAGTATTACATACTATACATGTTTTTTTGCCTGCCATAGTCTCCCAACAGAGATATTTCACATGGTGAATATATTCTCTTCAACCCCAGATAGTAAACCAACCAGCATCATTCTGGCCAACCTCAGCCTCAGACTTCTGTTCAAGCTTATTAGTAGACAGTCCATCTGTACTTGCATTAACTGTAAGGCCATTTGTGTTCCCTTCCCCATCCTAAAAGGTTCTGTTGCACCGCCATCGGCCCCCTTCAATTTATTCTTTACAAACTCATGAGAGGGGAGAAACCAACAGACAGGCAGACAGACAGCCACGGCCCAAACTGCTGTGGGCAGTGAACAGACTGCGAGTGTGACCGGTGCATATGTGGTTGTGTGTGAGAAAGAGCCATATTGCTTCCCCCTTTTCACCGTGGATTATGTAATGGCAGAGGCCTACAAGTGACCATATGTCAGGAAGTGTGCAGACGGCCTGGGATGACTATGACCATTATCAACATTTGGCCGTCCTCTCCCGTTCATCATTCAGGTAGACTCCTTTAAAGCCTGGAGTAGGACAACACACACATTCTTTCATTCTAAGGGGCTTGATAGCTTTGTGTGAATTTGCTAGGGACAAAAAATATGACAACAAACAGCCATATGTTCCCTGTGTGAGGAATAGAGGAACAGCATTTGAGGGTTTTGTACCTCTGTTTTTTTTAATCCTTTACCTTTCTTCTCTCCACTCTGGATATTATAACAATTATCAATGTTCAAGGCACCCCCCCTCCCATCCTCCACCTCCACTCCTGCTTCCTCCTCTCCTCTTCTCGTCCTCCCCATGTGAGGTGTGTGTTGTGAAGTGTGTGTGGGTCCTTGAAGCAGCGAGCAGCACACAGCAGGACAAAGGCAGGTCCATGTGTTGAAATGCGACCCACGGGATGGGACGCATTATCCCTGCGCACTTCACCAGCAGGGTCCCAGGGCTCGAGCTGGCTCGTGGCCCTTTGTCTCCAAACAGATGGAAACGGGCAGAGAGGCGAAGAGGAGAGGAGGAGGAGAGACACGGGAAGAGATGAATGGAAACGGGGAGGGTGAAAAAAAAGCGAGTCAGTCTGTTCTCATTAACTCTGGGTATTGAAGGCGTCGCGGACCTCACAATGCGTCAGCAGCCCTGGATGGTCCCGCTGTCATTCAGACTCACGCTCCTACCATCTGTACAGTGGACATGTCATAAGGTGTGTGTGCAATGCATACATTATCCAATACTACACGTCCCAATCTGGCACGTTAATATGCCACATTCATGAGCTTTTGAATTTGTTTACGATTTGTTTTCCAATTGTTGTGTCTTTGACGTTTCCAGCTTTAAAAGGATAAACAATACTTTGATTATTTCCGACCACGAATAATGCTTGTTCAGTCCTGGTGGTGCATTTGAGGCCTTCGAAATAGAAATGTGAAACGTTCAATCTAAAATGACACGGAGGATAGAAAAACTGGAGAAAAAAAACTCTGTGCGAAAAGCATAGATGTATCTCATTATAATTTGTCTTGCTCTTGCCCGCACACATGCCCAGACCAATAAAAAAGGAGCACAACCATTTTTCACATTTTGATGGTTCAGCAGGCAAACTAAATTCAAAATAAGCAAATACAAATCATTTGTCACACACACTGAATGAAATTGCAGTGAGAATATCTCATTTAGGTAAAAGACGATTTGGAGAATCCAAGCCAGCCCAAATAACATCCTTGTTGATGTGTGTTCGTGTGTGTGTGTTTGTGTGTGTGTGTGTGTGTGTGGTCTCATAAGCTGCATCTCTTTTCACTTCGTCTTCATTTTACATGCTTTAATTTCTCTTTTTTCTTTTTACCAAAATCCCTAAACTCATAAACTGTGTGTCTTCGGGGAGGGATCCATCCATCTTCCGGACACTAAATTTAATGATCTCATGGGCCCACCTTGCATGCTCAATAGAGACCATCTGCACGCGACGCTTACCTTCATGAATAAAAGRAAAATCTGATAGTGGGTGCTGTGACTCACYCCACACGCGTGCCTAGTTAAATGCGAGAGCTTGTCTCGCACATCCATAGAACTGTCTAATCAGATGAACTGCTTTCACTCAAAATGATTGATTGGTGAGGGGACGGGTCTCTTTTGTCAACTTATGCTGTCCCATTTAATGAAGTAATGCTTACTTGAGAAAACCAAGAAAATGTTGTTTGCGAACTTGCAATGATAATAAATAGCCAATATAGCTTGTTCTTGTTGCTGTTAGCCAGTGTTTCGAATTAGTTGAAGATGGTCTGTAGGATTATTTTTTTAAATTCAAAAACATTGCGAAATATGACACAAAATGGTTCACGTGTTGATTATCAAAGTATAAAATTAAAGTAAAACATAAACTATTCAATTGTAAAGGTTATGTTATTTATCCATCCTTGTCAACATAAAACGAAAACATCTCAAACCCCAATATATTTTAAAAACAAGAACAGAACGTGGTCTCAGTATCCCAATGGCAATTCACAAAAGCACAACAGCTTGTGCAGTGCTGCACATAATACCGTAATGAAACTGCACTACTCTTATATGGCCAGAGCGGGGCGCACTAACCTTAAAATCGGAGAAAACCCAATGCTCAACTTAATGTTCTGTTATAATGAGGTGTCCAGGCTATTGACCAAACATGTCATATAGTATCAGGGATTGACCTTGACTAATGTGCGGCAGGTAGCCTAGTGGTTAAGAGCTTTGGTCCAATAACTGAAAGGTTGCTGGTTTATATCCCAGAACCAACTAGGTGAAAAATGTATTCTTGAGCAAGGCACTTAACCCTAATTTCTCCTGTAAATTGCTCTGGATAAGACTGTCTGCTAAATGATGTAACTGTGTGATGAGTGAGTTTTAGGAGCATATTGGTAGTCTTATGRRTTRTTGTTTTCACCMKATGTTTCTATCAAKATACAGATAAATAACCRRGATGATCCACTTTTATCAYCCTCYCCATTCATTGAAKCTTAGAATAACKTTATGTACTTGTTAGTAATGGATAGTTATTTGGTCAGTTAAACCTCCTTTCCCCAGCCTCTGTGTTTGCATGGCCCTCAGTGGGGAGGGACAGAAAGGAAGGGTCAGGGGGTCATGTCCCGGTCATGACCTTTATTCTCTGCTGAGGGGAGGAGGTATTTTTGGAGGTGGGGGGCTGAAGAGGCCAAAATACACATGCTGTCATCACATGATGTGACCTCTCTGCTCAGCAGCTTTGTTGTGTTAGATTTTATTTATATTATAAATGAATAATACACTAAACCCGTTTGGAACAGTTCCTAGTATTTCCTGTTCCACGCATCTGGGTGGGGGAGAGGTGAAATAATTGAGAATCGATTGGTCTTCAGAGCAGACTCCTTGCCAATGAGGTGCTCTGAGGGTATTTTGCAGACTGACACATCATTGACATCATCTGACCTCGACTGGCATAGAGGCTCTGGAGGTCTGAGGGGGAAAAAACAACACATTATTTACATTCCACCTTTAAGAGCCAGCGCTAAGGCTTCACTGAGCTCTTTGTTGTCTTTCACTGACTGGAACCAAGCACCCTGTGTAAGGTTCTGTATTTCTTTTCTTAGTCAACCTTGTATTCTGTTTTGTTGTGTTCTTGAACGTAGCCCTGTTTCGTTGTGTTCTTGAACGTAGCCCTGGCTTTCATTTTTGTTCATTGATTTCACCTGTGTCAGTTACTCACCTGGTCTCATCAGCTCCTTATTTAGTTCAGTTCATTCTGTTTGTGCCTTTGTGAGGTATTGTTCGTTTTGACTCTACTAAGCATTTTCCTAGCTTGTTTGTGAGAACCAGTTATAGCCTTCAGTCCTAGGTTTGATTCACCTGCCTGTTTGCCTACCTGTGTATGACCATTGCCTGCCTGTGACCACGATTCCTGCCTTCTGCGAAGGCGAAATAAACACGTTGCGCTCTGCGTGTGAATCTACAACTTTTTCTCCCTGAGTATTCATTACACCCTGCTATATCTCTTTAGGGTCCAATGGACTGCACTGATAACACATGATGCTAATCACTCATCTGCTTTGTTAATGTTGCAATGAGATAAAACATGATGGTACTCAAGCAAGAGGATGGCACTTTATATAACAGGATACATTTCATTATTCTAGAATCTATATAATGGGATAAGCCTCGTGAATGCACCGCCCACAACCACAGGGCTCTCCAGAGGGTGGTGCAGTCTGCACAACGCATCACCGGTGGCAAACTACCTGCCCTCCAGGACACCTACAGCACCCATTGTCAAAGGAAGGCCAAAAAGATCATTAAGGACAAGATCCACCCGAGCCACTGCCTGTTCACCCCGCTACCATCTAGATGGCAAGGTCAGCACAGGTGCATCAAAGCCGAGACTGAAAAACAGCTTCTAATCTCAAGGCCATCAGACTGTGAAACAGCCATCACTAGCACAGAGAGGCTGCTGCCTACTTACAGACTTGAAATCATTGGCCACTTTAATAAATGGAACACTAGTCACTTTAATAATGCCACTTTAATGTTTACATATCTTGCATTACTCATCTCATATTTATATACTGTATTCTATACTATCTACAAACTAATTTGCACAACTAATTGCACAACTATGCCGCTCTGTCATTGCTCATCCATATATTTATATATTCTTATTCCATTCCTTTACTTAGATTTGTCCGTATTAGTTATCTGTTGTGGAATTGTTAGATATTAATTGTTAGATATTACTTGTTAGATATTACTGCACTGTCGGAACTAGACGCACAAGCATTTCGCTACACTAACAATTAATATCTGCTAACCATGTGTATGTGACCAATCAAATTTGATTTGATTTGAATGTTCATATTCAGATTAATACATTACAGTTAGGCTAAGTGCATATATGACTTAAAAGCAGTGGTGACTCCCTGGGCTAACCCCCSCTTCAGCGCCCCCCACAAAAAAAGCACCATTCTACACTAACTGTAATTTTTATTCAGACATTTGGAACAACACAAATAAATAATCATAACATTTAAAACTATATAAATATATATACAAAAATAAGACTCATAAATATCAAAAAGTAACAAAGACAAATAGAAACATATTGCAGTATATAAATACAAATAAAAAAGAGAATTGAATTATTACACTATTACCCTATTGCTAACAAAAAACACAAATAAAACTAAATTGCACAAATCCTATATCACACAAATACACAAATAGAATAACACACTTATAAAGAAGAGAACCTGATTATTACACTATTGCACTTTAAACAAGAAACACACAAACTAAATTGCACAACTAATTGCAATACTAATTGCATTAGTACTGTACAAAGTTAGAGGTGGGCTATTAGATAGATTCCCCCGCTCCCCCTACCTCGGGCTTCCAGTGGGGAGACCTGAGGTCAACATACCCCCGCCCCCACCCCATCTCATACTTCTGAGTGGGAGACCTTCCCAAGCAGTGGCCTGCCTAGCTCACAAACTAGAATCAAGGCGCCCAATCCGACAAGGTTAATTGACCCACAGTCCCATGCCGTGACATGAAATCATTGACGGGACGTGCAAATGAGCGATAGAAAACCGATCGCGCAAATGTCACCTTTCAGAATATTAATTTATTATTATTTTTGTGCGGGCGCCCGGAAAGATGCCGCCAATGCCTAAAATCCGCCACTGCTTATAAGAATACATTGCATTTAATGTGCACTTCACTGAAAACATCCACCGGAGGTAGAATGTTGTTTTACTTTGCCTTGTTTCTATGGCACCAAACCCTAAGCTATTTGCACTCTCCTGTCACTTGTCCCACTTCAGCCATTTGTGACATGTCCACCTAACAGAGCCGAGCTGCGGGTGTTCCTGACACTCACTGAAGGTTTGAAATGTGGATGTGAACTGGACTCTGACTCAGAAATGAATTGCAAACACCTGTAGCCTACTTGTCAGACAAGTAAAGAAGATTTTGCTAAGTCATTTGGTGCTGCGGTTTTATCCTATTTGACTATATTTGCATTGTACAGCTTACTGTAATCACTTGACAGTTCACAGCCATCACCATTCCCCCCTAGCGCACCATTGTCGCACTACACATTTCCCTTTCTCTCATCATGTAAGTGCTGCCCCCTGTACAACGGCTTGAACCCGGGCTGGTTCCTGACTGTACCGTGTGCTTGAAGGGAGAAATATGCCATTTACATTTCTGGATGAAATCTCTTCTTGGAATGGTTTACCTCCAGTGAAGGTGAGTAGCCGTGCGCGAAACAGTCAGAATTCCAACGTCTGCATTCCACGTTGAGGAGTTGTTCGTTGTATTGTATGAGTGCGATTGAGCCCGATGTAAATTGGGAGTTTGGTTGGCTTGTTCCTGCTTGATGTAAGCTACACTACTAATTATTTTTCTTCGGTGGAAATGTGTTATTATTTTTTTTACAGGTAGGCAGGCCTACATTGTATTACAACAGTACAACCTACGAGTAACCGTCCCTGTTTTCTAATACGCTACATGAGCTGTAGGCTACATGTGGAGAGAAAATGTGTTTTAGAATTCCCTCAATCTAAAGGACTGCAGTCAGCCAATGTAGGGTGTAAAGTTAACCCTTGAAAGTCATGTAAAGCAGGAGTTAATGTTTTCTAAAGCGTTACAAATAGAATGACAACAATCGCCWGTTTTTCAATTCAATTGATTCAATAATAACATAACTCAAAAGTCTCAAACAAATTTTCAGACTTAACTTTGAACCACTTTCTGCACACGGTTGACTGAACTACAAACGAATTCGGTCTGGCCACCTTGTTACCATCAGCGACAGRGTTGCGCCCCCAGAAACAATGTTGCACAATGGTTCATTGATATCATTCACGCTCGTGCCGACAGTTTCATTTCATAAACAGTTCTCCTTAAACATGAAGTTGCTCCTTAGTGTTAGTGAATATTTTGGTTATTGAACCAGCTGTCTGGGCAGGGCTCAGGAGGCCTTGCAGAGACCAGGGAGTTTCCTATGGAAGTCTGCCATTTGGGTTACAGGTAGGATCGGGCAGTGAAACATCTGTATAGCTCTACTACAGTCTGAATATGCTGTTGTATGAAAATGACAGTCCAATCCGAAAACTAGCACTTTGCATTTGTTAGAGTAGGGACTAAATTGGTAGAATTCACATGATTTGCCTTCACCACATGCTTGGTGTTAGCCAGGCTGTAGTATAGGTTTAACAATGTAATGCAAAGTGCTACCTGAACCTTATGGACTGTCAGTGTTTTGTATTCTGAATGTAGTCTGGCCATTTTAAGAACTTCTRGCCAATGAGGTAGGATTTTGTTGAAACATTGTTCAAGACAGTGTTGTATAAATTAATAGATTCATAATAATCCAACATTTCATTTGGGRGTTCTAAACTACGCGGAACTTGGAATATGTTACATAGTGGTGCCATTGAGTGTCACCCAGACCTGAAAATCCCAAAACATACAATAGACCGGTATGGTAATTCAGCTGAACAGACCGTGACAGACCACAGTAGATGGTATACCTCTGTGTTGAATAAACAAACCCAAACCAACACATTTTGTCAGTGTTTAATCATTTGCAGACTGTGTGAATAAGATGTAGCTAACCTACCTAAATTCTCTAGATGTTCAGATGGAATTGACTCCAATATYCAGCTCTATTGAAACTCCACGTCTATGAGCATTGTACAGACTAGCAGTCTCGACTCCCCCACCCCTAGTTGCAGTAAGAACCAGGATGGTTGGTTGGTGGTAGTGCTTAGGAAACGCTGAACAATGAAACTSCCTTTGTGTTGTAAAACATGACTGACACAACACTCACTTGTGAAGACGGATATATCTTCCTGTCTGACCATGAATAATTCACAGATCCATTATCATATCTTTTATCTGTACACCGAGCCTAACGTCAGAGAAGTGTGATTTATAGGTCGTTTCCTTGTGGGATTTGAACATGTCATCCTCCTGCAGCTCTCTCCATTCTGGTAGGCTAAATGGTTTCTGTTTGTGCGTCTCTTCACGTCGGCAAAGAGAATATTTGAAAGCTGATGACATGATAACTGTCATAAGCTCCTCGTGTGAGTGACGGCGTGTGAGTGATCGTCAACATGGATGGGGAGGGATACTGCCCCTGTGAGAGCTTTAGGTGTAGTATTGTGGTCTTTGTGTCGGTGATCAAGAGAGATGTGATGGCAAACCAGGTGGAAGGAGTAGTCACCAATCAAGTGCCTCAGCTCAGCTACAGAAGTACAGAGAGACAGAGAGACAGAGCTGCATCCTGGGAAAAGTCCAAGAGGACATCTTTTGCCATAATCTTAGATGATGTGCAACATACAAAGTACATACAACAGCAAGAAGGGGGTTCTTCATCTTATCTTATTTTAATCCAATATGCTTGGAAGCCAAAGTGCTGCAACATTACAGTAACAGGCTACACCTTGGAAACTAGGTATTTTATTACGCAGTGCTTCCTCCTGTTTTCGAGTTTATCATTTTAAATAGAGAAATCACAGCTTAATTATTATGCTTCTCATGTACTATGAGAGCTGTCTCTCTTGGCTCTAAGGCTGTGTTTAGACAGGCAGCCCAATTAGGATATTTTCTTCCAGACTATTTGGTATTTTGACCAATCGCATCAGTTCGTTTCACATCAGATCTTTTTCAGAGCTGGTCTGATTGGTCGAAAGACCAATTAGMGAAAAAAAAAGATCAGAATAGAGCAGCCTGTCTAAAGTCCGCCTTAATAACCTGTGGTGTCTGCCTCTCTTGTGAGTCCCAAATGGCACCCTCTTCCCTTTTTATAGTAGTACTTTTGACCAGGGCACATAGGATGCTGTATTCCCTATATAGCCCACTACGTTTGACAAGAGCCATATGTGTCCTGGTCAAAGGTAGTGCACTATAAAGGGAATAGGGTTTCATTTGGGCGATTTGTTTCTCTGCATCTCTGACACTAATGAATGGCCGGGGGAGAGGGAGACATTCTGGAATGTTGATGCWATTAATGGGTTCATTTGCTCCATGGACAGCATCTCGATCACCATGTGATCCCGAAGAACACATTTAGTCGCTGACTCGTGTTTCTTCCCTCGGTCGACTCCCCTCCTCCGGCGTCTCAGATGAATCATGTTGTTACCTTTTAGCTGAATAAGTTGTCATCTCTCCCGTGTTCAGCTTGTCTTTCATTACGCTTGTGTTCGCTTGTAGTTAATAGAGTCCAAGTAGATTTTTACAGTGAGAAGTATGAGGGGGATGTGTGTGTACGGGTATGCATATGTACATGCATACTCAATTAATATTGTTTCATGTGAAAAAACACAAACAGGACAGGAAGGGACTTGCCTCGTTGGGAGCTGCTTGGACGAATGTCAGTGTTGTCCTTTTGTCCTCCAGTGATTTGAACGCTCCTCTCTGTGTCTTAGCTAAAGGTCTTAGTTCCTCACATCCGCACCACCACAACAGAGCTGTTTGCCTCTGATACGTATGGCCTAGCTGGAATACCAGGCCAGTGCAACGACTGTTCTATTCACTCTGTCAGAGGAGATGGGTTAGAGACCATCTTTGACTAATGAAGGTCAGACATATCATTGGCTGGTAATGATGATGAGCTTTTAATAGGTCCTTTGTTTATGTTGTGGTGAGGTGTGGGAGGGGCTCTGTCGGGCGCACAGCTGTACTTCCTGGTCACAGGCTAGCACAGGAGACGGCTTCAGTCAGGGCTCCCCTTTGTTGTTGAATACCTGCCCCGGTTGGCCGAGCCTTGTGCTTAGACTCGGTCACTAGAGAGAATTTAAGCTGTCTTTTTGGGAAAGTACAGTAGCCTAGTTTCTCTTCCCCAGTTTGGGAGAGAGTCCTATCTCCTATTAAAGGCTGTGAGTAGTGAAGGATCTGTAATTAGGCTATCATAWACAGTGGGATTAGATTACTGTCTTTGGAGCCGGAAGCTTGGTTGGAATTACAAGACCAATCTGTGGACTCACTGTCGCTGTGGAAACCATGAATGAACAAACTACCTTTTACCGTAAGGATGAAAAAGGCAATAAAAATGTAATTTTTTTCACAAAAAATGAGCTACAGGACCTCATCGTTCCTGCGTTGCTCTGTTATCACCAGACTGTTACTACAACCTGCTCTGGAGGAGGAAGGATGTGTTAGATGTGCTGTGGGGGGTCTTGAGGGTCTGTCTGGGTTTGGATTTGGTTAGCAGGCACTTGATGCGGCTTTGTTAGTGAGCATGCTGGTTAGATGGTTGTTCTTTTGTTTCTTTGCTCTGATGGTGTGCTGCCGCATGTTTGTCATCTTGTGCGTTTCACTCGAGGGTATTTACACTCCCGCAGTTCCTCAAGCATGAATCCCAGAGTCGTGTGTGTGTGTGTGTTTCTACCCTGCAGATCAGTCCTCATGCCACCCTGCAGACCAGTCCTCATGCCTCTCTCTCCCAGCTTTCTGAGGGTGTGGTCCTTCATAGTGAGAGGATGTTTATCCAGTGTAAAGAGGAAGAGAGCGGCTGAATGGAGGAAGATTAACAAGGAGGCTGTCATTGGCAGGCAAACGCCAGCTTGTCCCGCCATAGACCAAATCAGAGGCAGGCAAACACTGCTGGCTTCGGCTGCCGCGGATAACCTGACGGCTTCCCTAAGTAGTGTGTGTGTGGGGGGGGGGGGCACAGCGGCTTCAGCTTTAGTGCTGCACGGCCACTGGCACCACTCTAAGTAAAGACCAGGGACCAGATTAGTGTTTCCCTTATAGATCTGTTGAAGACAGCCCTCAAAGCTGTCTTCAGTCACCAACATCTTCAATTGAAACCCATTTCGGCCAAATTCGTTGACATAAAGCAGCTTAGCTGGGCTGTTGGGCAGGTGGTGACTGGAAAGGTGGTATTCTCTCTCTGACCCCCATCCTGGCAGGGACCTCGACCCCATCTATTTAACCCTGTTAATCCCTTTCATCCCTCATTCTTAAAAGGATTAGCACGGGAGATGAAAATGCCTGTGATGCTCTCTGCAGAACCAGCCTTATTTACTCTGTCTGTGCTCTGTCTGTGCTCCTGTAGCAGTACCCTGCCTTTACCCTGGCTGGAGTGTCTATAGTCTGTCTGTAGTCCTCAACCCAGGCCCTCTGCCTTATCCTAGCCACAGAGTCTGTAGCCTTGCCTTACCCTGGCTAGAGTGTGTGTTGTCTGTCTGTAGCCCTGCCTTACTCTGGCCAGAGTGTCTGTAGCCCTGCCTTACCCTGGCCAGAGTGTCGGTTGTTTGTCTGTAGCCCTGCCTTACTCTGGCCAGAGTCTGGATTGTTCTGCCTGGTCTTTTGACCAATCACATCAAATATTTCAGTGCTGATCTGATTGGTCAATTAGTGAAAAAAAGATCAGAATTGTGCTACCTGTCTAAAAGCAGCCTTTCTGTCTGTCTCACACCAGAGCTATTTTGCTTGCCTAACTGGCACATTGACTGGCTGCTGGCTCATCAGTAGAAAAGAACGGCTTTAGAGAGGTTTGTCATCATGTTGTTAAGTATTCCCTCCGATGATTCAGACGTTTAAAAGCGTGTCAGCAAGAGTGCTGTCAAAATATCCAGACTTTGTTTGATAGAACTAGCTTTCTCAATCCCCATGTGCAAGCATACACACACACACACACACACACACACACACACACACACACACACACACACACGATATGGGTCACTGTTTACATTCACCCCAAGTGCTACTAGTTTCTAGTATTTCTCTAGTTTTCCCTTCTAAGTGGCAGATAAGATGGCACGGGGCAGTATCTTGGATGAGCAGTTCTTTTCAGTGAAATGACTGGAACAAATGTGGTTATGAAAGCAGCGGGATGAAAACAGAGGGAGTGCCCCAAGGGGGAGTTTGAGCCCTGCTCTACTTCCCATGGCTTCAGTTGTGACTGCTGCGGTAGTTAATCAACATGTTTAATGTGTGCAGAAGTGCGCTTTGCTTGTGTAACCGGCTAGCTAGTTAGCGGGGTGCGRGCTAATAGCYCCYGTGACATCACTAGCTCTGAGACCTTGAAGTAGTTGTTTCCCTTGCTCTTCAAGGGCCGTGGCTTTTGTGGAGCCATAGGTAATGATGCTTCGTGGGATGCAGTTGTCGGTGTGTGCAGAGGGTCCCTGGTTCGAGGCCAGGTAGGGGCGAGGAGAGGGACGGAAGCAAAACTGTTACACTTGAGATATTCCAAAAGTGTTTGAATAAGCACGCATATTGCTAACTCCAAACACGTCAGGACAGCAGGATGTGACTGTGGAGGAGACGGAGAGTGGTCTGTAACCCTCTGGTTAATTTCACAACAGATCTCGGTCAGTTAGAGTGGATTTCCTCTGCTGCACGGGGTCATGGGAGCTGGCATGCTTTAAGTGTACAGTCCAGTGAGTGTGCTCGTTTCTGGGATATGTTTGTAAATGAAAAGATGTTCACTTTAACATCTCTCCTTCAGCTCCTTGTTTACWTTGAAGATTTCACTCGGGATTTTGGCCCAATACAAGCAGCTGTATACCACAGGAGGCTGATGAGAGGAGGGCGGCTCATTATAATGTCCGGAATGGAGCAAATGGAATGGCATCAAACACCTGGAAACTATGTTTTTGATACGATTCCACTGATTCCGCTCCAATCGTTACCACCAGCCTGTCCGCCCCAATTAAGGTGCCACCAGCCTCCTGTGCTGTATACATTATTTATCACCTGTGTTACAATACTACATATGTTATCATTTTGTCCATGCTCCTTTCTGAAATGCTACATTTTCATTGAATTCTTCTTTAAATGTGATTGGATGGTTCTAGGTCAAAATCGAATCCTTAGTGTTATACGATGAATGATGTTGGCGTTGTTGAGAAATGTACATTGCAAGCTTGGTTTATCAGTTCTTCTGCCATATTATTGCATTGATGCATGTGAGTTTATGTAACGTGCTCCGTTCACCTTCCTGTCAACGTTACCTCCAGCTGTTAGAGGCTCGTTGTCTGGATGAGGACCCATTTCTGATGCCACAGAGAACCAACCCCTCACCTCCTTATATGCCTCGGCCTTGATGGTTTACCTGTAGTGTGTGTGTGTGTGTGTGTGTGTGTGTGTGTGTGTGTGTGTGTGTACGCCTTTCCCCAGCTCTCCCTGCCCCGAAGGCGCGTACGCCACAGCTCACATGGCTCTCTCTGTTTCCCCATGCATTGTTACTCATCCATGTGCCTAATCGTAATCCCGTTATTTCACTACGTCTGTTTCTGCTCTTTTCTCTTCACTCTGTTCTTTCTTTTATCTTTGGTCATTCTAGAACAACTGTTAAATCATATCCTCCTGTATATGTAGTCAAATCAAGGGCACCCAATAAACGTTCTTATCAGACCTCCGTCTCCTAGTGGATGCTGTAAAGTCTTTAGCCAGGTCTAGGAGTAGAACTAATGGTATGGAATTAGTGGGGAGTTTTTAAAATTCTGCCTTTGATATTGAAATCCGCTTGATGTTGAAGTTTCGGTCCTCCTCTGCATCCACACAGCCTTTAGCATTTTTCTGGGAGATTGATCCTCTTGGGAAAGAATGTTTCCAAGATTAGAGACTAAAACACAGAATATAGGCCTAAAGCTAAATTAGATATTTTACGGTATCTGTTTGTGTGTTGTTGGCTGGTTGTCTCAATTCCCCTCTGAAAGCTTCTTGGTTTAATAATGTGATAACCAAACACTGTTTTACCTGGAGCACTTTGTCTGTGTGATGATGTTATGCTAGTGGAATGCTGGAAGAGAGGCGAGGCAGCCTGGCTGCTGGAGCTGGTCACTGCCAGATTTCCCTCTGGAGATGGCTCTCATTGATAAGGCTGGGGCTGAGTGTGGGGGGGGGGAGGGGTGAGACCGGGGTAGGCGAGGGAAGTGGGTCTGTTGCTCTGCATCCGACCATTGTTTTGTTGAAGCTCCAGACGTAGACCTGCATGCTCTGCACAACATTCCAATTCGATCTCTCTTCTCATAGGCCAGTCTGTCTGTGGAAAGGTCTTTTCGTTGAGGGAGAGATTCATAGCTAGGTCTGCTGCCGTTCTGTTGTTTGTGGGTGTGCTTAGTGCTTACACTCTCTGTGAACTACTGCAGGTTTGACTTGTCAAGGAGGTTAGAAGTAAGAAGAGCCTTTCACAATTTACCTTTTTATATTAGAATCAACAGAAAATCGTCCAATGGTTTCAAATCTCTCCTGTGTCAAGCTTCAATTGGTGTGTGTGTGTGCGATCCCTCCCACACAATCTTCATTTAAAATAATGATTTCCCCAGCCTGCCCAATGGGAATGTCAAATGCTGCTTCAGTYAAGCGGTTGTGTTTTTCTCATATTTATCTCCTGGAATGTTAATTCCAGAGAAAAAGGCGAAGTGGAAGCTATGTGCAGAGATCCCATCTGTCCAGATCTATCTGCAACACACATCCATGTCCTTTCAGTATCAACTGGCCTGTCGTAGTCCTCTGTCCATCTGTCTGTCCTCTGACCAGACCTGGCTGTCTCTGTCTCCTCCCCAGGTTGATGTTTCCTAGTCGGGAACCCRCAGGGTTGCTTTCAAGATTGACCCCCGACAGCTTGTGGCCTCTGCCAATCTCCTGAGCGAGCTCCGCCTCCCACCGGACAAGACTGCTCACAAGCTCCCACTGCGTCTGCCTGCGGCAAAGCCCAGCAACCTCCGCGAGGKCCTTGGCCAATCGCCCYGGAGGAAGGACCTCATRGCCATGGACACGGAGTCCACCTACTCGGGGTACTCGTACTACTCTGGTCGCTCCCGGGGATCCCACAGACATGGGTAAGAGGAAGTTAATCACGTTCATACCCTCTCTAGTTTGAAGGATAGACAGTCACGACACCTCAAATAAATTGTTCTCTCTTCCTCGCCTCCCGTTCTCTCTGTTTCCTCTCTTCCTCTCCCTCATTCCACTCTGTCTCTATCCCCTCTTTCCCCTCCCTCCATCTGTCCACCACAGGGCAGTGTGGGGTTATTTGTCTGTCATTAGTGGAATAGCAGTGTCTGACAGGCTCAGGAAGGGAGAGGGGGACAGGTGCTGAAGAGGCCTGACTGATGGCTCAGCTGATYCGGAGGGCCACAAGCAAGGGGCTCCTGTTCCACACAGCCCCTCCTTTATCCAGCCAGCACATCCCTCTCGRGCTCTCCCTCTTCCTTCCCTCTCTCTCTCTGGGACCAGTTACCCAGGGTGAAAGGATCCCTCTACGGCTGAATCTGGTGGCTCCCCCTGAAACCTCTGGTGTGCTTTCTATCTCTCTTTCTCTCTTTTCCTTTCTCTRTATGCTCTCTCGTCTCTCACACGTCAGACCCCACTCGGCTCCAGTCAGTCGCCGATCCCTCGCTCCCAAGCCCCAGACGTGTTGAAAAGCCAWGCAGCTGCCCTCCCTCGTTAATCTCCACTTGACCTCCTCCCTKTCTCCAGTGATGTCACCACCACTCCCATGGGATAGACGTGGGCAGGCGTATCACTGGATGGAGAGGCCTCTCCGCTCCCCTGCCCCAGCTCTCCTCTCACGTTCTCCCGGGGGGGAAATTTGACCGTGTAGTCTGAAGCTAGGCAACGAAAACTGGGGACACTTTTGTAAATGAAAGTGGGGTTGGAGGTGGGGGAGGGGAACTCACTCTCCCACCCAATCACCTCTCTTCCTGTATCTGTAACTCTGGAGAGAGTGACTGTGTCCTAAAGATCACCCTGTTCCCTCTCTTCCTGTATCTGTAACTCTGGAGAGAGTGACTGTGTCCTAAATATCACCCTGTTCCCTCACTTCCTGTATCCGTAACTCTGGAGAGAGTGACTGTGTCCTAAAGATCACCCTGTTCCATCTTCCTGTATCTGTAACTCTGGATAGAGTGACTGTGTCCTAAAGATCACCTTATTCCCTATATAGTGCGCTGTTTCTGGCCAGGGCCCACAGGGATCTGGTCAAAAGTAGAGCACTATGTAAGGAATAGGGTGCCGTTTGGGATGCAGGAAGTAAGTGACGGCAAATTGGAGAGGCGGTACAGGGCCCCCTTGCCAAACTCCTTTCCACTCGCTCCTCTCTCTCTCCTCTCCCACTATGCTAAGGCAACTGGCCGGCCTCTAATACAGTAGACAAAAGAGAAGCGCTTGGCTTTGAAAACCTCTGTCTCATCTGAAGTATAATCCTTTTACTCCGACGGGTGCCATGCATGAAGAGGCTTTGGATTGCAATTGTCTAATTACATCTGTACCAGACTGTGACGGATACACACACACACACCGCACGCACGCACGCACGCAAACAGACAGACAGACATGTACACAGCTGTGTGCCTCTGAGATCCCGTGTCTGACCTTGGTACACAACTAAAGCTAAAAAGATACCAGAGAATTAACTTTGATGGTCCACAGCAGGAGGAGGATTTCCAAGATATTACCAAGGCTCAAGCTGCGTGATCCTATACCGTGTCAAACGTCTCTCCCACTGACTCTGGATCGCTGCCTCGTGTTGCTGTTTTTGTGGCGTCGTCTCTAGCGCGATTTATACACAGGGAACCCAGTCAGTCCCCATTGTAAGCCACTGTGC
Organism: Salvelinus sp. IW2-2015; assembly: GCF_002910315.2. Taxonomy (NCBI): domain Eukaryota; kingdom Metazoa; phylum Chordata; class Actinopteri; order Salmoniformes; family Salmonidae; genus Salvelinus; species Salvelinus sp. IW2-2015. Next base: position 37,239,860 of record NC_036867.1, on the reverse strand, counting down.
CTCTGTAGACAGTGGTGCTTGGTCTTTTTAAGGACATCAGAGTAGTTTGCTACCTACTTGACGATTCTCCAGACCAAGATCACCTGCCTTTCTGCATCCGCCGTAACGGTGGCGTTGAGTTACGACAGTAACTTCTGAGACTTCTTTCTCTTCTCCAGAGAGGGGCTCTTCTTCTGTGGCTGTGGAGCGTGCCAATGATCATTGACTAGTGAGTCTCACATTGGTAGTCAGTCATGTGGAAAATTGGCTCTTTTTGATTGGTAGGACTCCAATTATATGGCTGCACACTCGATTAACACGTTGTAATTTATTCAATACACTATCTCATGCCAAACMTTTAATCCCTTTGCTGCTTGGGTATTATGGTTCCCCAAACTGTTCCCCTTTCTGAGGCAGGCCACATTTTGGGGAGACGCCCTATTTCTGGAACTTTCTGATTAGAGTTGATGCTAATGGGAAAAGCCAAGTGGAGTGAAAATACCCCCTTACCCACYTGCTGCTTTTTAACTTTCCAACTGAAACGTATTTTATTTTAGTCGGGGCTACAGAGCAGGTCAAGGAGAGGGACCCACCTTGCCTGATTAATGCTATAGTGGAAACACTGGTACATGTCATACAGTGTGTTCCCTGTCACCTGATAGTGGAGCTAATCCTAGCCAACAGTCTGGCCTCACCACGGCTCCTATCACACACTGCTCCCTGGGCCTCTCTCTCTGGCTCAACACTGTGTGGAGAAATGTCATTGAGAAATGCTGCCGCCATGGATTCTCCCAGTCAATATGAGGGATGGGCAAATGAACGTGCTATGTCCAGGCTTGAAGCTATAGAGACCTTGGCTGTATTGATTTAGGGTTGAGTAAATGGCTGGCTACCCCTACCCCGGTCAACTGCCCGGCACCCTCCACAGCAACCCGCCAAAGCCCCCACCATTTATCCTTCACCCAAATCCAGATAGCGGATGTTCTGATGTTCCAGATAGCTGCAAATTCTGGACCCCTACAAATCAGCCGGGCTAGACAATCTTGACCCTCTCTTTCTAAAATGATCTGCCGAAATTGTTGCAACCCCTATTACTAGCCTGTTCAACCTCTCTTTCGTATCGTCTGAGATTCCCAAAGATTGGAAAGCTGCCGCGGTCATCCCCCTCTTCAAAGGGGGTGACACTCTAGACCCAAACTGCTGACAGAACCTTATTCACTCCTCTACCCATGTCTTTCCTAAGGTACTCTCGAAAGCAAGGCTTAAAACCAACGGTTCACGACCATTTCGATACTCCACTGTACTTCTCCGCACTATCAATCTGGTTTTCAGAGCTGGTCCATGGGTGCACCTCAGCCACGCTCAAGGTCTAAACGACATCATAACCAGACATTTACTGCGCAGCCGTATTCATCGACCTGGCCAAGGCTTTCGACTCTGTCAATCACCACATTCTTATTGGCAGACTCGACAGCCTTGGTTTCTCTCAATGATTTGCCTGGCTGGTTTACCCACCACTACTTTCTCTGATAGAGTTCAGTGTGTCAAATCGGAGGGCTGCTTGTGTCCGGACCTCTTGGCAGTCTCTATGTGGTGCCACAGGGTTCAATCCTCGGGCCAACTCTTTCTCTGTATACATCAATGATTGTTCTCTTGCGGCTGGGTGATTTCTCTGATACACCTCTACGCAGACAAACACCATTCTGTATACTTCTGGCCCTCTTTTGGACACTGTGTTAACTAACCTCCAGACGAGCTTCAATTGCCATACACTCTCCTTTCCGTGGCTCCAGGCTGCCTTCTTTAAACGCAAGTAATACTCAAATGCTATGCTTATCAATGCATCATGCCCGCACCTGCTCGGCCCGTCCACGCATCACTACTCTGGACAGCTCTGACTTAGAATACGTGGACAACTACAAATACCCTAGGTGTGTCTGGTTAGACTGTAAACTCTCCTTCCAGACTCAAATCAAACATCTCCAATCCAAAATTAAATCTAGAACTTGCTTCCTATATCGCAACAAAGCTCCTTCACTCATGCTGCCAAACATACCTCGTAAAACTGACCATCCTACGATCCTCGAATTCGGTGATGTCAATCTATAAATCAGTCCTCCCAGACCTTTACTCAACAAACCTGGATTGCCGCTCTATCACCAGTGACATCCGTTTTGTCACCAACGCCCATACATACCCACCATTACGACCTGTACGCTCTGTTGGTTGCCCTCGCCTTCATATTCGTCGTCCAAACCCCACTGGCTACAGGTTTATCTACAAGTCTCAACTAGGTAAAGCCCCGCGCTTATCTCAGCTCACTGGTCACCACAGCAGCACCCACTCGTAGCACGCGCTCCAGCAGGTATATTTCACTGGTCACCCCAAAGCCCAATTCCTCCTTTGGTCGTCTTTCCTTCCAGTTCTCTGCTGCCAATGACTGGAACGAACTGCAAAACTCTCTGAAATGGAAACACTTATCTCCCTCATAGCTTTAAGCACCAGCTGTCAGAGCAGCTCAAGATTACTGCACCTGTACATAGCCCATCTATAATTAGCCAAAACAACTACCTCTTCCCCTACTATATTTATTTTATTTATTTGCTCTTTGCACCCCCATTATTTCTATTTCTACTTTGCACATTCTTCCACTGCAAATCTACCATTCCAGTGCTTTACTTGCTATCTTGTATTTACCTCGCCAACATGGCCTTTTTTGCCTTTACCTCCCTTATCTCACCTCATTTGCTCATATTGTATATAGACTTATTTTTCTACTGTATTATTGACTGTATGTTTTGTTTATTCCATGTGTAACTCTGTGTTGTTGTATGTGTCAAATTGCTATGCTTAACCTTGGCCAGGTCGCAGTTGCAAATGAGAACTTGTTCTCAACTAGCCTACCCGGTTAAATAAAGGTGAAATAAATAAATACAATAAGAAATGGCCTTTGTTAGGTTAATGTTGTCTTTCTATCAGCCACACCTCTTTTCCTGCTCCCCCCCCCCCTTCCTTGATACACTTACACAGAGTGAGCAGAGCTACCAGTGTCATTGAGCACAGCCACTCTCAAGGTGAAGTGAAAACGGCCTCTTTCTCTCTCTGTAATATGGTTATTCTGAGAGTGTGGTTATCTATTTGGCTCCTCGTCATCCTCCCGTTAGCTGACACTGGCAGTAAGTACCTAGCTTCTCGGGCTCTGAGCTCTGCCTTGACACGGGGCCTGTTTTACACAGGTGTGTGTGGTTTGGCTGGCCAGCCATGCAGAAAGCGAGCAAATRCATCCATAGACAGACTCTTGGCGGAGGATGTGCAAAACGGCCCSGTTTCCCACAGTGAGAGGGGGTGCACAGACAGTGTCAGACTTAGCTGCGGGTGTTGCGGTGGAAATRGSTCCCAGGMTTGGCTCTGCCCTAGCTTGCCAGGCTTCCATCCTCCATCTAAAAGCCATATCTGCTGTAGGAAGCCACAATGGAAGTCAAATTCCTTTTTAATCAAATGATACCAGAGCAGGGCTGTAGAATAGCAATGAGGCTGGCTGGCGTTGTGTGTTAATGATGCAGGAGGAGGATGAGAGGAGGAAGAGATGCACATTGATTTGCCCACAAGCTACTTTCTGCTTTCCTGAAGTCTGTTTCTGAAAGGCAGGCTGGGATATAAAAAGGGTGCCTGAGACTCTCTCCATCTTCCATCCTACATTGATTTTAAACAATCACCAGTCATAAGCAGCTGCTTCCAGACGTACCAGTGTATGAGTCATCCAYTCTTTACATCGACTCCCATATAAACGGCTTAACTGATCCTACCCCGATGTAACTTACKACCCCTATTGGCTGGAGGGGTATACTACAAAGGAGTATCAATGAGTAAGCCAGCTAACTTTGATAAACAACCAGAAATAACTAGTTATTTTCTTGTTCATGAAGCTAAACTCAGATATGGGCATGGTCTACTTACATTTCCAAAAATGTATTTCCATAATATTTAAGCAAGTTAGCTTGATCCTGCTTTGTAGTATAACCCTCTACCCAACCCTGGCCTGTGCAGCAGTACAGTACCATACCATATGAATGAGTACTGTAAGTATGAGTACTGTAATAAGTCCCTCACCATCTCTCCTCACCAGCTATCGCCCAATAGGGCTCCTCCAGTTACTAAGCATCATCACTGTCAGTGTGAATGATGATCATGCTCCTCGCTGGACTAATTGTAGCACTAGTAATGATATCCATCATGTATTTAAGGATTACTTCGATCTCCACTTCCTTCTAGATTCAATGTATTAGTTCTGAATGGCCCTTGGTGCCTCTCCTGTTATTTCTGGAGGACCATGCAGTGTGGACATAATGTCATGTCAATGTTCTCTCTGGGAGTCGCCAGTGAAAATGAATGGCGGAGAATGCCAATCCACCTTGACTGACTTCAGATTTCCCAGCCCCAGTGAAGAAATATGTTTTCAAAAATCCTACACCACTTTGTTCCAATTATCTTCGCATGTTGAATTGTTAAACAATCTTATTTTTTTTTTGTATTTATCTGAGTTTGTGGTTGGGAAGTTGGCTGCGGTCATTTTCAATAGGAAACCGTGTCCTGTTCAAAAAGGGAACAACCAGAACAGAGGCAGGAAACCGATGTGTTCACCTCTCTATCACAACACATTGGCTTCTATGGAGGTCCATTACTTCCATAGCAGCCAATCACACCACTTCCCTGATGAGCCTAACGTCAGGATATCCTGATGGGCTGTCCTATCGACGTTGATTCTCCAACCACTTTTACCTATGCTGAATGCTTTAGTGGCACTCTGAAGTGTGACTCATCTATTTAGTTGAAACTGATTGCTGTGTTGATTGCTTTAGGTCAATCAATAATGTCTATGTCATTGAATATCCACATTGCACTTTTCTTAAGCTTGCATAGTGCACTTTCATGTTCTGGCGTCGAGCTCTCACAACCAAATCCATCGCTATGTTCCGTAACAGATGGATAAAATGTGCCAGTAACACCTATTGAACCATTTTGTTTGTGGCATTTATCCTAATGCATAAGGAATGCATATCTACAGTGCTACGCACCAAAAAGTGAATCTGATATGACAACGTGAGTTATTCTAAAGGATTTGAACATCCCTAAACAAGGCATACTGTAACACACCAGGGTCCTCTGCCAGCACTGAGACTGAGGTGGCCACGTTACTGCCTGCAGTGAAAGAAAGATACAAGAAAAGCCACCCCATTTAGAGGAAATGTAATTGGTCACACTTGATACACCAATTTTATGGTCTTCACAAAAGACTCCTTACACGGAGATAAGCTCAGAGGACAAGAAATTAACATTTAGGGTCAAAAGAAAAATGGCAGCAATATCTTGAACTGTGCTTGGTCTTCATCATAGCTAGAGGTTTGCGCGTGTTTTAAATCATGATTTTCCCATAAGTTATTTGTTGATGTCCCTGGATGGCACTCCGGTTATAATTCAGCCCTTGTTGTCTAGCGTTTGCAATTTCTGGATTATTTTATAAAGTCGTACAACACATTTTCAATCTGTAACTTGTTTGTTTCCCCCGTAATCCCTCTGCGATAAATTAGATCAGACCGAGCCTGTCCTGTTATCTCCACTAGCCTGTTTCTCTCGCTCCTCATCTCTCTTCTATTCTCACGCTGCCCCTCTGTAACAGACCAGAAGGTGCGGTATCTAGCTACTGTACAATACAGTACCTTGGCTATCCCTCTAACAGACCAGACCATGAGTATCTAGCTACAGTACAGTACCATGGCTGAGGGCAATTGGAAATAGAATGGGATTGACAAGAGATCAGATTAGTGGAGACGGGGAGGGCGATGAGCCTCCTCAGTGTCCGGGGTAGTAGAGCCATGATGGAGCTGCAGTGGGCACAGTGCCATGTGTTGTACTGTATATGGCTGGATGGAGAAACCCTGTCTGTCACTCACTCCCACATAGGATCTGGGGAGCGGGGAGGTGAAGAGGGTCAGTGCTGGGGTCGGATTCGCTAATGGCCCTCGCGGGGGAGATTTAACGTGGGAGGAAGTGAGGTGAAGTAGAGGCGAGTTCACAGCGGTTTGGTTGGTAGTTGGGTCATGAGGGAGGCAAGGAATGGAATAAAGAATGCTTTGCCACCTTTAGACGCATCAGCAGGTAAAGGCCTGGTCCCCTAGTCCTCTACTCCCCTTGTCCCTGGGTCCCCTAGTCTCCCACTGCTGGCTTGCCGCTGAAACTAAGCAAGGTTGGTCCTGGTTGATCCCTGTATGGGAGACCAGAACCTGCTGGAAGTGGTGTTTGAGGGCCAGTAGGAGGCACTCTTTTCTCTGGTCAAAAAATGTATAATCCCAATAACCCATGGCAGTGATTGTGGACATTGCCCTGTGTAGGGTGCTGTCTTTCGGATGGGACGTTAAACGGGTGTCCTGACTCTCTGCGGTTACTAAAGATCTCATAGTTCTTACTGAGTAGGGGTGTTAAGCCCGGTGTCCTGGCTAAATTCCCAATCTGGCTCTCATACCATCATGGCCACCTAATCATCACCAGCTTCCTATTTGCTCATTCATCCCCCCCCTCCTCTCCCATGTAACTTTTCCCCAGATCGTTGCTGTAAATGAGAATGTGTTCTCAGTCAATTTACCTGGTAAAATAAGGGTTAAATTAATGGTCCTCCATTCCCCTAGTCCTCCATTCCCCTAGTCCTCTATTCCCCTAGTCCTCTAGTCCCCTAGTCATCTATTCCCCTGGTCCTTTATTCCCCTGGTCCTCTATTCACCTGGTCCCCTAGTCCTCTATTCCCCTGGTCCCCTAGTCCTCTTTTCTGACTCAAACAGCGTCTGTCTGTTCTAGCATTTTCGTGTGTGTCTGAGTTTTCAGCTAAGCCCCTGCATACGTTCACTGTGAGAAAAGACTAATTAAAGAAATTCTAAGTAAAAGCCAGCAGGATTGTGAAGGCTCCTATAACCCTGTTGTTGCTGATGCTATGGAAGGGAGAGAATGAGAATCAAAGAGAGAGAAATAACATGAGGCTCGTACTGGAAATCCCGTCCGTTGCTATCGCCACGTCGACATGCTCTCCTCCTATCCTCTCCTCTGGTCTACTGGTTGTCATGGTAACCCCGTACCCGGCGACTCACCCGGTGTACCTGTCGTTGTTTCTCAGGGAGCGCAGCCGCGACCACCACAAGTCACGCAGCAAGGATGGCAGCCGCTCGGAGAAGTCTGTCACCATCAACGCACCGCCAGCAGAACCGCTGCTGGGAGACTCGTCGGTACTGGGGGAGGATGTCCAGGTAGGCCAATCTCTCCACAACTACCCCACCATATTTCCACAACTTGTATTTATTGTGCAATGCCTCATTATGATGGTAATTTAATAATAAAGGCACAGGCTCATACAGTATGCGTCGGTGGACAGCTCAGCTCACGTGGCTGTTTATCAGTGCTTGTAGTTGGATTTATGGTAAACAACTTATTTGTAATACAAATGAATGCATCAAATGCACATGTATAAATCCAATCATGGGAGCAAGTCAATCTATCCACCAGCCGGTCCGGATAAGCCCTGTGCCTTTCTGGTTGAGCTGAGGACTTCACAGGCCTGGTTGAGGCTTTCAGATCACACACAGTGTGTTTATGTCCCTTTTTTTGTGTTGTACGGCTAGCTGATCAATGGGCACGTAGTCTCTGGTGTTAAACACTGGGCATTCTGGCTTTAAGGGTTTCAGGCTTTGGCTGATAAAGTACTGCTGAAAGTGGGCTTTGAGTGCTAGATCTGCCTGGCCCTTGAAGAGATGGAGGAAGGGATATAAAATTAGATGTTAACAGCAAGACAGACCGTTGGACAGATCCAGATGTTATGGCTTATACACAGACTGGAGGACAAGAGATTTTGCCGCCCACGTGCAAATTCTATGTTCACTACAGTAGAGTATAGCCCAGAGCAACACTACCACTACCAGCCCGTCTCTCACCATTACACTAACCCTTACTGACCCACTTGGCAAACTCCCTTACTCGGATGAACAAGACTTGTGCGCACTACAGGGTGTGTTTTTAGTACTTTTCATGTATCTACGCACGTGTGTAATACACTGCTCAAAAAAATAAAGGGAACACTTAAACAACACAATGTAACTCCAAGTCAATCACACTTCTGTGAAATCAAACTGTCCACTTAGGAAGCAACACTGATTGACAATAAATTTCACATGCTGTTGTGCAAATGGAATAGACAAAAGGTGGAAATTATAGGCAATTAGCAAGACACCCCCAATAAAGGAGTGGTCTGCAGGTGGTGACCACAGAACACTTCTCAGTCCTATGCTTTCTGGCGATGTTTTGGTCACTTTTGAATGCTGGCGGTGCTTTCACTCTAGTGGTAGCATGAGACGGAGTCTACAACCCACACAAGTGGCTCAGGTAGTGCAGCTCATCCAGGATGGCACATCAATGTGAGCTGTGGCAAGAAGGTTTGCTGTGTCTGTCAGCGTAGTGTCCAGAGCATAGGAGCGCTACCAGGAGACAGGCCAGTACATCAGGAGACGTGGAGGAGACCGTAGGGAGGCAACAACCCAGCAGCAGGACGCGCTACCTCCGCCTTTGTGCAAGGAGGAGCACTGCCAGGCCCTGCAAAATGACCTCCAGCAGGCCACAAATGTGCATGTGTCTGCTCAAACGGTCAGAAACAGACTCCATGAGGGTGGTATGAGGGCCCGATGTCCACAGTGGGGGTTGTGCTTACAGCCCAACACCGTGCAGGACGTTTGGCATTTGCCAGAGAACACCAAGATTGGCAAATTCGCCCACTGGCGCCTGTGCTCTTCACAGATGAAAGCAGGTTCACACTGAGCACATGTGACAGACGTGACAGAGTCTGGAGACGCCGTGGAGAACGTTCTGCTGCCTGCAACATCCTCCAGCATGACGGTTTGGCGGTGGGTAGTCATGGTGGAGTCTGGTGTGGTGCATTTTTGTGGGGCGCACAGCCCTCCATGTGCTCGCCAGAGGTAAGCCTGACTGCCATATTACCGAGATGAGATCCTCAGACCCCTTGTAGACCATATGCTGACCACATGCAACATTTGTGGGCTGCTGGAGGTATTTTGCGGGCTCTGGCAGTGCTCCTCCTGTGCACAAAGGCGAGGTAGGCGGTCCTGCTGCTGGGTTGTTGCCCTCCTGCGGCCTCCTCCACGTCTCCTGATGTACTGGCCTGTCTCCTGTAGCGCCTCCATGCTCTGGAACACTACCGCTGACAGACACAGCAAACCTTCTTGCCACAGCTCGCATTGATGTGCCATCCTGGATGAGCTGCACTACCTGAGCCACTTGTGTGGTGTAGACTCCGTTCATCTACCCACTCAGAGTGAAGCACCGCCAGCATTCAAAAGTGACCAAAACATCAGCCAGGAAGCATAAACTGAGAAGTGGTCTTGTGGTACCACCTGCAGAATCTTCCTTATTGGGGTGTCTTGCTAATTGCCTATAATTTCCACCTTTTGTCTATTCCATTTGCACAACAGCATGTGAAATTTATTGTCAATCAGTGTTGCTTCCTAAGTGGACAGTTTGATTTCACAGAAGTGTGATTGACTTGGAGTTACATTGTGTTGTTTAAGTGTTCCCTTTATTTTTTTGAGCAGTGTATATTAAGCGCCTCAACAGGATTTGCTAGCGAACAGCAGTACTCACTCAGTATGTGTGTTCATGTTGTGGCCCAGCCAGCCTGCGGTAATGCTGATGGATGTACATGCCCTGCAGGTCACAGTCCCACAGTACAGGGCTGGGGGGGGGAGCAGTAGCCAATYCAACTATGCTACAGCCAATACTAGCTAACCTGTAGCAGCCACCCCATATCTATATTGACTGGAGTAGCCTAGAGAAGCTAGCTAAGCTAATTGAGGCCACATCTCCAACCCCATTCAGATAAAATAACAGGCTACCTATTGGTAGTTCGTTGTAGCCTACTACTTCTCATTTTGGTAGCTTTTACTTCTGTAATTTTATTCCATCTTGCATTGCATTAGTGAAAGGCATGAACAACAGGCTACATACGCGAAGGCTACTGAATGGCTTCCGGTCTTTTTATGGGTCACGCCATCAACTACATTGAAAAGTTTGTTTTATTAAATAGTCATTTGAAATGTCCTGGTATATGTAACAATGTCACATCACATGGATATTTTAATTTCATTTAGAAAGCTTTTTCAGTGTTAAAATAGGCCTATAATAATTTTTTGCTTGCTAAAATGAATACCCATACAAGTGTTTGATTACTAACGTCCGTTCGGATATTTCCGAATATTCAAGTAACCGTGCACATCCCTAGTACAGACATTCACATGTGGCCGGCTGCACAACTTTTCCAATGCATTGGACCGTCATTTTGAATTTGGAGGCTTATTTCCTGGAAATATGTATCCAGACATACTCGCATGCTTTTCACCTTGTGTAATTGGTTAGTGTGTGTGTCTGTGGGTTGGCTGTAGCGCTGTGTATGTGTGAGTATCTTCAGTTTTGACACTGTGTGTGTACTGTGTGGTGTCTTTGACACGGTGTGTGAGCCCAGATGCAGGGGCTGTGTTTGTCAGGAGGGTGCCAGCCCTCAACAAGCTGTGACATCTCAGTGCAGCTGTGGCCCTCTCTTACTCTGCTATAACCAGCCCTCCAGAATGAATTGTTTTTGTCAGGGTGCTTGTGTGTGTGTGTTTCGGGTTGTTTGCTGTTGAGCTTGTCAGGAAAACTTGTGTGACACAGTATAAAGTATTTACTCAGTATGTTTGTCATTGTGTGTTTGGGTACAGTATTTGAATCGGCGAATCAGGGCGTTGGTCTCAATATGCTCCATTTTCTCATAATTTGCCTTGACAGTTTTATGAGCTTTCAGCTCTAGGTGATTCTGCAGTGATGTTTGAACAGAGCTGTTTGCTACAATGTTGAACTGCTGCCATTGAGGGAACCAGTCCAAAGCTCCAGGCTATGCTAGTGCGCTAACGCTCAACACTCTCCAGTCAAGAGAACAGTAGCGGCGGTCCCTATTCGTCTCGACTACTCATGTGTACTTATGATACATTATATCAGTGTTGTAACGGTAGACCATAGATGTGGAATGGGGACTTCTGAAGTACTCGTCTCTGGCATTACAGAGTTGTTCAGCTGAGGAATGCACTCGAGTTCCTCACTGCTCTCCCATTATGTGAAGTGGCACCCAGGAGAAACATGATATATATATATAAGCCAGGAAGCATTCTTTGAGAATGAACAGCCCTCCACCTCCCACCTCMCCTGCTGACACAGACAGACGGCTGTTTGAAAAGAGAAAGTGGATCTAACTTTATTTATAGTTCACGGGATGTCAATGAAATCCGAAGCCTAAGAACCCAACAATTAGACATTGTGTTTGTGTGCGCGCCTCTGTGTGTGACTCATTCCAGGCCTCCAGCTCAAAGCTTGTTTGTGTCATGTAGGCTAATTCTGGTTTGTAAAGGCATATTACACAGGTTGCTGCACATGTTCACGTCTGTGTGATGATCGTGTACTACCTAACCTCGGCATTGAAGTGAATGAGAATCTGGCTTAAAGAAGTGGACCATTTATTTATTTATTGGCTGCCAATTGGTCGTCGTCGTGTCATTTACTGCAGGCGAAAGCCAAAGGGGGGCAGATGTAGTTCCTGCCAGTGTCCCTCAGAATGGAGGCAGTGCCAARGGGACATCAAACCAAACTCTGCCAGACTCTGATCCCCCAGCCCRATAACAAGCACCTCGCTACTGTACCTCCCCACCCCTGTCTACTCCCCCCCTCTCTCCCTCCAGCTTAATTCTGGCCAATTAAAGCAGCGCCTGTCCTCTCAGATGGTTAGGTAAAGAGGTACCAACACAACTACACTGTATTTCTAAGCGGCGMGCAGGTAGTTCTGTGTTGGGGAAGTATGTGGTAGAGTAGTAGCGATTTCGGGACCTTGGCTGTGGCGCAGGGCTTGTTCTCATGTCTTCACCCCCCCCCCCCATGTTGAGCCTCTGCTTCTTTACTAGTTGAGGTCTCTCTAACAAAATTATTCCATGTTTCTGTGTTTTTGCTGTTCTTGCAAGTTCCTTGCTCTGCCACGGTTTTCCTGGGTTGAGGCGAGTTCCAGGCCGTCTATGCAGGAAACAAGTGGTTGATGAAGGCGCTTCTTCACACAGGAAGTGAGTTACTGTGTCCAGTCCTTTTTCGAGATCTGCATTTTCCTTGAATCTGAAGAGTATCTATGATTCTTTTAAAAACATTTTATGACAGCTTCATCTTTTAGTAGCAAGGCGTCTTCTAACGGTGGTGTGACTGTGGTTGTTTTGCCATCCTCCATAGAGGCTGCTATAAGCCTGCAATCCAGTGTCTATGAACAGTTAATCCGTACAAAGACTGTCATCGTCACTGTGTGTTCATTGGTTGGCCCGGACCGCCCAGGTCCCTCGTCAGGCCCTTCGCTATTGGCTGCAAGTCGTGACGCCGTCACCGTAATACTCAGTGGCTCAGAAGGAATGAAAGGAGAGTGGTTTTCACTGGAGCAGGCAAGGATGAGCGGAGAGAGACAGAGCGGGAGAGAATGAGAGAAGTTGCCCCAGGGAAGTGAAGGAATAGAAAAAATAGTGTTTAAAGATGGGGGAGGGGGGATGTGGGGGGTATAATAGGGGTGGCAGGCAGGAGCCCTCTGAGCCTAATTGGTTTATTATTTTGTTTGCTGTCTCTCTGGGGGGCACAGCTGCTTGTTTAATTTACCCCCCCCTCTTACATCCTCCACTGGCCCTTTCACCCCCCCCCCCCCCCCCCCATCTTGCTGCTATTAGGACATCCCATGTGATGTCTCCCTCTCTGTGTGTTGTGTGTGTGTGTGTGTGTGTGTGTTGCTTTTCAAAAGCCTGTACATTAAACCCAGAGACACACAGCCATTACAGTTACAAATTTCTCTCGGGGCGTGATGGAGATCTAGTGGTGAGGCTGCAGCAGGGTAGCGGCGGAGGCAGAGAGGTTGTCTCAGTGTGGAGAGATGCACTAGGATCTTTATGGCCAAGCTTCTCCCTGTCCTGGCCGGGCGACGCTGTTACATGTAAAAGTTTGCTGTTTCGACATGAGCTCTCCGCTCTCTGCTTTCATGGAGACTATGGAGGTGATGATGGGGATGGAGGAGATGGTGGTGGAGACCTCCAAGGAAGAGGACGACTCCAGCTCTCCACCTGGGGACACTCCTGCTCTCAGCCCAGGGCCATGCACAGAGTCAGGTCAGGTAAGACACAGTAACCACGGACTGTGTTGGATGGCCAAGGGCTGTAACATTTCCTTCTGTCTAAGTGGATGTTAGAGGTCTGGATACAAGGAGTTGACATGCATGCAACTGGCAAGCCATTCGTGTTCAAGTAGTGTGTGTGCATTTGTTAAATACAGTGAGAGACAGTGGTTTTGGTGTAGCTGTTGTGGTCTGTGAGACCACTGTTTTAGAAGTGATTTCAAAATGGCCGTTTCTTTTTGGAGGGAGAAATCTGCTCTGTGATGACAAAGCTGGAATCTTATGGTCATTTTACATGAAGTTCAAAATGAGCTGCATCTCACGATGTGATAGGAGGGTTAGAGGACAAGTGTTTAGTTGAAAAATAAGTCATTTCCCCTGGAGAACTCCTATTTACCCCTACTGACTCTCTTTCTGGCAGTCTGAACTCCAACTTTGTTCCTGGCTGCTCCACCTATTTCCTCCATGTTAGTGTAGAACATTGCTACTGCCCACCTTCTCTGTCTTGACATGTAGTTGGRAGCTTTGTTTGCTTTGCGTTGCTTGTCATGGCTGTGGTTGGAGCTGGATGTTAACAGCTTCTAGGAATGCTCCCTGTACGTTGCTATATTTACACAGACATACCGCTCGTCTCCCAGGAGTCTGTTGAGTGCTTATGCTCCGTCTCTGAGCAAAAGGTCTTGTATTTCACTTAATTTGTACGTGGAGAAAGATTCCCAACGATGACATGTTAGTCACACACACACACACACTGAATGGTTGGCGACATTAATATTTCTACACTTTGGTTTGACAATCATTTCCTTCCTGATTGTCTCTCTTCATTCTTTATAATAGAGTGAAAGGTGTCCTGAGTGGCAATGTTTGAAAGGGAAGTGGGGACACCTACTCAGTTGCACAACTGAATGCATTCAACCAAAATGTCTTCCACATTTAACCCAACCCCTCTGAATCAGAGAGGCTTCCTTAATCGACGTCCATGTCATCGGCGCCCGGGGAGCAGGTGTTAGGGGGTTAACTGCCTTGCTCAAGGGTAGAACGGCAGATTTATATCACCTTGCCGGCTCGGGGATTCGAACCAGCGGCCTTTCAGTTATTGGCCCAACGCTCTTAACTGCTAGGCTGCCTAGCGTGTGTTAGATTGTGTAGATGTCTTATTGCTGAATAGGTTTGGCCAGTTCTACCCAGTTTCTCAGCACTCAGAATATTACCGTTTTTATGCACCTCTCTCTCTCTCTTTGTTTCGCTCTCTGTCTGTTTGTCTGTCTGTTTCTCTGTCGGTACATCCCTCCGAATCCCTCGGTCTGTTCAGATTTCACAGGAGTTCTCATTGCTGTTGGGATGTCAGTTTTGCTCACGCCCCTCTATCCTGTGTCCTCTCCTTTCAATGGCTACCCCCCACCCCCCATCTCCTCTCCCCTCTCTTTCTGAATGTGTAGCAGCGTGTGGGAGAGAACATGTCAAATTGGATGTTTCAATGGCTGTTCAGCTGACTTTTCACTGTATAACCCCTCCCCCACCACCATAGAGGTGTTGGTGAATCACCACAGGTTTCTGATTAGGGTTGGCATGTTGTTGGATAAGGTTTGTTGTTTTGAAGGATTGTGTTTGTGACAGGTTGTGTGGTGTTGGGGGGGGGGGGGGGGGGGTGTAATTCTCCACAATCCCTCCCTCCTCCTGTTTCCCTTCGGCTCTCCTCTCTCGCTATTTTGTCTGCCCCTTCCTCTTCTCCTTCAGCTGTGTGTCTGTGATGGGGAATGTGTTGAATGGTAGTGGTTCCAGCCACGGGCATCCACCTCTCTCTGCTATTAGATCAGCGCCCTGATGATTCTCTAGTCCTATCAGGGGATTTGGGTCAGTGTTTATACTCAGGCAGGCACAGGGAAACCCCAGGCAGGCAAGGGCCCAAACTTCCCCATCCAAAATCACCAAACTCTCTATCTTAAGCCAGCACTGGTTGGTACGGGCCAACCAATGGAAAACCCTTAATGGAGTGTTTCTCTAGATCACTTCATCAAAATGAGATTGATTTAAAATGGGTTTCTCATTCTCTATTTGGAATCATTCAATTCACGCAAGTCCTCTCTCTCTCACTCTCTCTATGTTTTGAAGAATCCATTGTTTCATACTCTCACCATGGAGTGGCAAAGGACTTCTTCAACACCCTTTAGTGTTAATGAGGGCTCTCTTACACACATACACACTCTCTCCCCCCTCTTTCCCCTCCTCTCTCCCTTTCCCCTACTCTCACTCACTCACACACACATAGTTGAGAGCTGCATCAATTCCCTTGCCTCTCCTCCTCCACCCCTTTCCCCACTCATTACTGTGGCAGGTTTGGGTTTGTAGGTCAGGTAATGACCCTGGTGTGTTCTCTGTGGACACACAGCTCCTCCTGGTTCAGTAGGGAGGTGGAGACTTAGAGGATCTCAGTGCTCTGGCTGTGGTGGTGGAGTCAAGGTGCTGATGCTCAACACCACCTGGAAACTACACAATGGGGTCAGCTGACTCCTATAACAAAAGCACAGCATGGAACTGTTGAAATGGCTCTGAAATATGTTCCAGTGTTGAATGGTGCAATTCAAGCCAGCCATGTGACCTGAACATTCAATCGGATGTGGATGTTTGTTTTTCACCTAAATGCAAATGTGCAGTTGCATAACAACCGCCAATGTCTTGACCCTGTGACCTCTTCACCCCAAAGGTCATACAGCAGCTCCACACTGTGATTTACAGCCCTCCCARTGGTCCATTATAAGGATTATTCTCTGGAGGCCAGACTGACTAGACTAATGGCTATTTACGACCGTTAGGTTGTGTTATCGGTCAGGATTGTATCAGGAATGTTATCCGTTAGGTGGGTCAGTTTTACTGTTTCAGATAAGAACTTGGGACATTTGACTGTGTGTCGTCAACCCCTCCCTTGGACTGCTTGAATTGGCAGAAAGTAATGATATGAGAGGATTCATTACTWAAAGGATGGACCCACAGCTTGGAATTCAGCCTGTAGGAACGGAGGAGCGACAAGAGGTGTAGTTTCTATTGCGTACACATCACCAACAAACTAACATGGTCCAAGCACACCAAGACAGCTCGTGAAAGGCCGACAAAACTTCTCCCCCTCAGGAGACTGAAAAGATTTGGCATTGGTCCTCAGATACTCAAAAGCTTCCACAGCTGCACCATCGAGAGCATCCTGACGGGTTGCATCACTGCCTGGTATGGCAACTGCTCGGCCTCCGACGCAAGGCACTACAGAGGGTAGTGCATACGGTCCAGTACATCACTAGGGCTAAGCTTCCTGCCATCCAGGACCTCTATACCAGGCGTGTCAGGGGAAAGCCCAAAAAATTGTCAAAGACTCCAGCACCCTAGTCATAGACTGTTCTCTCTGCTACCGCAGGCACGCCGTATCCTGGAGCACCAAGTCTAGGTCCAAGAGGCTTTCTAACAGATTCTACCCAAGCCATAAGACTCCTGAACATCTAATCAAATGGCTACCAGACTATTTGCCCACACCTCTCTCTTTTTAGCTGGTCTGCTAAATCTCTGTTATTATCTATGCATAGTCACTTTAATAACTCTACCTACATGTACATATTACCTCGACTAACCGGTGCCCCGGGACATTGATTCTGTACCGGTACCCCCTGTATATAGCCTCGTTATTGTTATTTTATTGCTGCTCTTTATTTACTTGTTACTTTTATTTTTAATTTTTTGGGGGTATTTTTCTTAACTGCATTGTTTATTTTAAGGGCTTATAAGTAAGCATTTCCACTTTAAGTTCTACACCTGTTGTATTCAGCGCATGTGACAAATACAAATAGATTTTTTTATGCCTCACTTGGTTCTCTCTGTCTTCATTCAAATCTGACCTCCTTTGAAGTTGAACACAGTGTAATAACCATGGCGGGTTGTCTGTAAGTGGCTTGGGAWAGGGACATCAAACACACTTCTAATGTATTGAACCCACAACAGCAACATTTAACTAAATGTAGTTGTCTCTGGACACTGCAGTASGAGCTGGCCTGATTACAGTGGGATAGTAACTGTGGCTGCTGCATCTTTCCGACTGGGATAGAGTGTCACTAAAGCGTGGCCTTCTATTGTTCTGCCTCCTCCTGCCCGTCCTTTTTAAATACCAGGGCCATGGGACAAAGAGACCCCACCCCCACACACACACACTGTGCAGTCCCCTATCTCAGATGGATGGTAAATGCATCCTYTATGAATTCCCTTTTTCTCCCCTCTGTGCTATTTTTTAGCTGCCTGCTGATTTCAAATTGGAGTCCTCTGCTGAGGAAATCAAATCAGGCTCCATCTGTTGTCGTTCGGGAATGAGGGAAAGAGCATCTAGATGGTCTGTC